>NC_048219.1:41953802-41955703 GCF_002007445.2 Ailuropoda melanoleuca
AAACTCGTTCTATGAGGCCAGTATTATCTTGATCCCCAAACCAGGGAAAGACCCCATCAAAAAGGAGAATTACAGACCAATATCCCTGATGAATATGGANGCACCATTGAAATTGCAAGGATTATTAGAAACTTTTATCAACAGCTATATGCCAAAAAACTAAACAATCTGGAAGAGATGGAGGCCTTCCTGGAAACCTATAAACTACCAAGACTGAAACAGGAAGAAATAGATTTCTTAAATAGGCCAATTAACTATGAAGAAATTGAGTCAGTGATAAACAACCTTCCAAATAATAAAACTCCAGGCCCAGACGGTTTTCCTGGGGAATTCTACCAAACATTCAAAGAAGAAATAATACCTATTCTCCTAAAGCTATTTCAAAAAATAGAAACAGAAGGAAAGCTACCAAACTCATTCTATGAGGCTAATATTACCTTGATCCCCAAACCAGGCAAAGACCCCCTCAAAAAGGAGAATTACAGACCGATTTCTCTAATGAATATGGATGCCAAAATCCTCAACAAGATCCTTGCTAATAGAATCCAACAGTACATTAAAAGGATTATCCATCATGACCAAGTGGGATTCATACCTGGGATGCAAGGGGGATTCAGTATTCGCAAATCGATCAGTGTGATAGATCATATCAACAAAAAAAGAGTCAAGAACCATATGTTCCTCTCAATTGATGCAGAAAAAGCATTTGACAAAATACAGCATCCTTTCCTGATTAAAACCCTTCAGAGTGTAGGAATAGAGGGTACATTTCTCAATCTCATAAAAGCCATCTATGAAAAGCCTACTGCAAGCATTATTCTCAATGGGGAAAAGCTGGAAGCCTTTCCCTTAAGATCAGGAACACGACAAGGATGCCCACTCTCGCCACTATTATTCAACATAGTACTAGAAGTCCTTGCAACAGCAATCAGAAGACAAAAAGGGATCAAAGGTATCCAAATCGGCAAAGAAGAAGTCAAACTGTCTCTCTTTGCAGATGACATGATACTCTATATGGAAAACCCAAAGGAATCCACTCCCAAACTATTAGAAGTTATAGAGCAATTCAGTAATGTGGCGGGATACAAAATCAATGCTCAGAAATCAGTTGCATTTCTACACATGAACAATGAGACTGAAGAAAGAGACATTAGGGAATCCATTCCATTTACAATAGCGCCAAAAATCATACGTTATCTCGGAATTAACTTAACCAGAGATGTAAAGGATCTATATTCTAGAAACTGCAAATCACTCTTGAAAGACATTGAAGAAGACNTAAAAAGATGGAAAAATATTCCATGCTCATGGATTGGAAGAATTAACATAGTTAAAATGTCCATACTACCCAGAGCAATCTACACTTTCAATGCTATCCCGATCAAAATACCGAGGACATTTTTCAAAGAACTGGAACAAATAGTCCTTAAATTTGTATGGAACCAGAAAAGGCCCCGAATCTCCAAGGAACTGTTGAAAAGGAAAAACAAAGCTGGGGGCATCACAATGCCGGATTTCGAGCTGTACTACAAAGCTGTGATCACAAAGACAGCATGGTACTGGCACAAAAACAGACACATCGACCAATGGAACAGAATAGAGAACCCAGATAATGGACCCTCGGCTCTTTAGCAACTAATCTTTGACAAAGTGGGAAAAAACATTCAGTGGAAAAAAGACAGTCTCTTCAATAAATGGTGCTGGGAAAATTGGACAGCTACATGCAAAGAATGAAACTTGACCACTCTCTCATACCATACACAAAGATAAACTCCAAATGGATGAAAGACCTAGATGTGAGACAGGAATCCATCAAAATCCTAGAGGAGAACATACGCTGCAACCTCTTTGACATCGGCCACAGCAACTTTTTTCATGACACATCTCCAAAGGCAAGAGAA
>NC_048219.1:41955810-41977953 GCF_002007445.2 Ailuropoda melanoleuca
GAATGGGAGAATATATTTGCAAAGGACACCACAGATAAAGGACTGGTATCCAAGATCTATAAAGAACTTCTGAAACTCAATACATGTGAAACAAATAATCAAATCAAAGAGTGGGCAGAAGATATGAACAGACAATTTTCCAATGAAGACATACAAATGGCTAACAGACAAATGAAAAAATGTTCAAAATCATTAGCCATCAGGGAAATTCAAATCAAAACCACACTGAGATACCACCTTACGCCAGTTAGAATGGCAAAGATAGACAAGGCAAGAAACAACAATTGTTGGAGAGGATGTGGAGAAAGGGGATCCCTCCTACATTGTTGGTGGGAATGCAAGTTGGTACAGCCACTCTGGAAAACAGTGTGGAGGTCCCTTAAAAAGTTAAAAATTGAACTACCCTATGACCCAGCCATTGCACTACTGGGTGTTTACCCCAAAGATACAGACGTAGTAAAGAGAAGNGAACAAATGTTGGAGAGGATGTGGAGAAAGGGGATCCCTCTTACAGCCTTGGTGGGAATGCAAGTTGGTACAGCCACTTTGGAAAAGTGTGGAGGTCCCTTAAAAAGTTAAAAATTGAGAACTACCCTATGACCCAGCCATTGCACTACTGGGTGTTTACCCCAAAGATACAGACGTAGTAAAGAGAAGGGCCATATGCACCCCAATGTTCATAGCTGCATTGTCCACAATAGCCAAATCATGGAAGGAGCCGAGATGCCCTTCAACAGATGACTGGATTAAGAAGCTGTGGTCCATATATACAATGGAATATTACTCAGCTATCAGAAAGAACGAATTCTCAACATTTGCTGCAACATGGACGGCACTGGAGGAGATAATGCTAAGTGAAATAAGTCAAGCAGANTGCAAAGATGCAGACATAGTGAAGAGAGGCTATATGCACCCCAATGTTCATAGCAGCATTGTGCACAATAGCTAAATTGTGGAAGGAGCCGAGATGCCCTTCAACAGATGACTGGATTAAGAAGACGTGGTCCATATACAATGGAATATTACTCCACCATCAAAAAGAACGATTACACAACATTTGCAGCAACGTGGTCGGGACTGGAGGAGATTATGCGATGTGAAATAAGTCAAGCAGAGAAAGACAATTACTATATGCTTTCACTCATTTATGGAACATAAGAAATAGCAAGAAGATCAGTAGGAGAAGGAAGGGAGGAAGGAAGTGGGGGTAAACGGAATGGGGAGTGCACCATGAGAGACTAGGGACTCTGGGAAACAAACTGAGGGCTTCAGAGGGGAGGAGGGTGGGGGATTGGGATAGGACGGTGATGGGTATTAAGGAGGGCACATATTGCATGGTGTATTGGGTGTTATACGCAAATAATGAGTCATGAAACACTGCATCAAAAACTGGGGAGGTACTGTATGGTGACTAATATAACAAAATCAAAATTATATTAAAAAAAAAAGCAGGGAGGAAAGACTTCAGCTATCTAACCCTGGTGGTCCTATAAATCCTGGTTCTGGTTGTTTTTGAGGAGAAAGCACAACTACATCCAGAAATCTCACATGGAGATTAAAATGTTAGTTGAAGATGTTATAATTTATGGTTAGACTGGTTGTGGGATGTGTGAGAGAGAAAATATTCAGGAATTACTTTAAGATTTCTGACCGAAGCAACTAGAATGGAATTATCAACTGTAATGAGGAGGACTATAGAAGAGACAGTATGTGTTAATGCTAGGTCTCATGAGATGAATTGTACATCATTCCATGCCCATCCATGGCTTGGGATAGATGCAACACCATCAGATTCATGTCTTCTTTACATTCCCTCCAACTCAGCTTTCAAAACCTGTTCCTGGTACCATTTATAGAGAATAAAACCCTCTTCGAAGTATAGAAACATCCAAACCTTTTGAAGTAAGGGACTTCCATCTCAAGAAAAACATTCAAGTACAAATCATGGGTGAGGAATTTAGGAATAATGACAAAGCTGCTACTATGGAAATTCAACAAATCTTCCCCCCTTAAAGTAAACCTCAGTTTGATCAGTTATACAAAAAGCCATGAGATTTTGCAGACATTTATGCATTGTATAAGACAACAGTTCGATTCTGTGAAATTTGGTTATGACCTGTTCCAAAGATAAAGAGTACACTATTTAAATAGATTACAGTGTTCATGGAAATTGTGCAGTACAGTGGTCTTGATCTGATCATAATCTTACTTTGATTTAGAAGATCTGTGGAGAGAGTAAATTGTGAACCTGTGCAGGTGGTGATTGTAATGAAGAGCCCAATGTGGATACCTTATTTAAAATCTTGTGACTAAAAGAGTAGATGAATAGGGGCGCCTGGGTGGCACAGCGGTTAAGCGTCTGCCTTCGGCTCAGGGAGTGATCCCGGCGTTATGGGATCGAGCCCCACATCGGGCTCCTCTGCTATGAGCCTGCTTCTTCCTCTCCCACTCCCCCTGCTTGTGTTCCCTCTCTCGCTGGCTGTCTCTATCTCTGTCAAATAAATAAATAAAACCTTTAAAAAAAAAGAGAGTAGATGAATAAAAAGTTTAAAAATTATAAAAACTCTCTAGAATATTTCCATTAATTCCCCTTTTGGACCAGAACTACTGTGTGACATGGATACCCTAAACTATAAGGAAAACCAGGATTTTTCTTTTTTTTTCTTTTCTTTTTCTTTCTTTCTTTTTCTTTTCTTTTCTTTCTTTTTTTCTCTTTCTTTCTTTCCTTTTTTTTTTTTTAAGCTGGGAATACTGATGCTCCATAGAGATGACTCAGTAACAGAGAAGAGAATGGATAATTTGGTAGGCAACTAGCACTAATAGTGTTTGCCACACATACCACTTTCTTACATTATATAAATGAACTTGGTCAACTCTTTGTCTTCTTTACAAAAAAGCATTCAGATACCAGCAAAGAATTCCAGTTAGTATTTGAGAAGTTGCCCAATAATGACACATTTTGATATACAGTTCATTTTGTTGCAGTGAAGCAATAAAGACTTGCAAAATTGCAATAGTTGCAATAGGCAATGGATTGTGAGAACTTTTTGATATCCCTTTAGAATAAATCTTTTATCCTTAACTTTGATTTTACAAGTTCACTCATTGGGAGTGACTCATGCTGAACCAACTCAAAGAATCACATATTTAAACACATTAATTTTTTTATTAATATAAAATGGAGAATACATTCTAGTGACCAAAACTACCATTATCCAAGGTACCTTTAAACATGGTAATATATGCAAAATACTTAAAACAGTATTTTGGTTTTGTTAGTCTCTCAATAATGTCTCTTCCCTTTTCCATCCTCACCAAGTCCTAGGATACCTGAAAAGCCAAATTAGAAATAAGATTGTTTAGGGGCACCTGGGTGGCTCAGTTGGTTAAGCATCTGCCTTTGGCTCAGGTTATGATCCCAGTGTCCTGCAGTGGAGCCCCTCAGCAGGAGCCTGCTTCTCCCTTTCCCCGCTCCACCCCCTGCTCCTGGTCTTTCTCTTGATAGAAAAAAATAAATAAATAAAATCTTAAAAAAATAAGACTGTTTACAAATATGGAATCAGAGCAAAAGGAAATAGTTGGAGATGGATGGTATAAGCCACATGGAGTCTAGAGATGTCATTATTCCTGAGTACATTAATTTGATGAACAAAATGCATATTTTCCATATGATCTCAGTCCCCCCTCTGCCTCTTGCCCTGCTCCTCTCTCCCTCTCGCTATATTTATCTCTTCCTCTCTTTCCATTTGAAGATAAAATTTGACAAATGTTGCTTTCTGGTCTCTGATTTCTAAAAACACATGCTAATCAACATTTTATATCTAGTTACAAAATTTCTTTATGATTTATTTTTTTCCAGCTTCAGACCTGTTTCTTTTTAAATGGATCCCTTTCTTTTCAGGGACACTTGTCTCTTGGCAATCTGTAGAAAACATCCCAACCTGTTTGGCAGCACACTTATAATCATATATTATTTTTAATCTTATATTATTTCCAGGGAGAATGAATGCTACCTACTTTTTCTTTCATTTTATTACTTTACATTCAGAAAATGACATTTTCTATCCTGGCTTTTGATTCCAGAAATTTTCCTGATTAGAGCCCTGAATTCCCTGCTTAAAAATCTCAGAAACTATCTAATGTCTAATCTTAGAAAAGTTCCACTAATGAACTAAAGATTGACATAGCAATTGTTGTTCCAATTGGAAAAACACTCAAGGGGGGAGGGGTATGAGTTTCTCTTGTTTCATTTCAATAGTAGCAATCAAACTTCTAATTAAAATTAGACACTCAATTGCTTTCTAAATGATTCTGGTGACTTCATTAATCTGCAGTGATGAGCTATCTCTGTAATATTTAATATCCTGACAAGACAAGCCATATATCAAGCATGAGTCAAATTTCAGTCATCCTTCTGGTATTTCTGGACACTGGGAATCCGTTGCTTCTCTTTTATGATAAGGGCATATTTTCAGACATGGTTCATGTCCTAAGTATACTGAACACTAGTCTAACATTGTAAACTCCCAGAGGGCAGACACCAGTGGCAGCTATAAAGCATTTTAGCTCACTCAAAGGAGCACTAAGAGGAGGTGATAAAGCTGCTCATCAGCTCTTTCAGTCACTTTGCTGAAATTCCTTGGTGTTAAGGGTGAAGAGGTTGCCCTCAGAGGCAAGTAGGATCTGTTTAATCTTTGAGGTGAGAGTTGCCCTCTTGTAGGCATCATGTCTCTTAAGGACAATTTTCTTTCTTTTTTTTTTAAATTTTTTTTCTTTTTTTCTTTATTCACTTGAAAGAGAGAATGCAAGAGAGAGAGCATGAGTACTGGGGAGGGGCAGAGGGACTCAACTATTCCTATATATCACTTAAATAATTAAGAGTCAGGGCCAAACTTAACATGTTCAAAAGTCAACTCTATTTTTATTTCAAAATATGCTTGTCCTCCAGGGATCCCAGTTATCTATGTCAGAAAGTTGAAAATGCTTCTTCAATTCCTTCCTTTCTGCACCACCCACATTCAATCAATGACCAAGTCTTGATTCTTCTGTCTCTATTACATTTCTCTGTCCTCTCCTTTACTTATTCTTGACACTTCCTTTATTCAAGCCATCATCACCATCAAAGATGGATCTTGATGGCTGCTCCTTAAATACCCTCTTCCTCTTCCTAATAGTAATCTAAATCTTGTTTATACATCCTACCTCTATATGGCTTGGGTAACTCAGGGGAAGGTCATTCAGTTCTCAGCTTCAGGGGCAGGTCTGATCAATCCAATATCTATACTCCTTACCCCAGTGATTGGTTGAGGAACCTAGATTTCTTCATTCATGAACAAAAGATTGGATCAAGAGCACACGATCCATTTTGCCAGTGAAATGTGAGGGGTTTATTTCTGGGTTGTTGTAGTGATGATATAAAGCCTGGATCCTCTTACCACCAAGAGGGAGGTCAGCCAAAGGATGAAGCATAGCCAAGGGGAAGAGAAGAAAAGTAGTTCTGGGACCCTGCATTAAGCCATATTTGAAGTTCACCCTACCTCACTCCTTTCATTACATGAACCAGTAAGTTTATGTATTGATTAACTGAATTTGACCAGGAGTTTCTCTTATTTACAACATAGAAATTCTAACTACTAACATTTTCTCTTGCCAGCATTATTGCGTGATCTGGCAACTCATTTCTCTATCTGTGGTATAGACTCTTTCAGTTGACTACCCACTCTCCTGACAGGGTGATCTTTCAGAAAACCCCACAGATCTATTCATGTGCTTCCTACTTAATCCCCTACCATGGTAACCTATTATCTTCAGAATAATTTAAACCACTTTAGCATGACACACAGAGTCCCACATTATTGGATTTTTTTCTGCCTCCTCAGCCTCATATCTCATTTCTTCCCAATGTGAATTCTATATACAACTGTGCCTAAATACTTTTGGTTCCTGGATAGAAAGTCTTTATCACTCACTTCTCTGTTTTTTGCATGCACCTTCCTTATCTTAACAATCAGGTAATTCCATTGTATTCAGCAACTACCTACTTTGAACCTACATTGTACCCAAATACCATAATGTGCTGGCAAAACACCTCCCCTCATTGTTTACCTGGTGATGTTCTACTGTAAAACCCATCTGCTCCTCAGAAGACTTTGTGCTTTCTCCCTTGTTTAATGTCTCCCTTTCTGTTGGCACTTACCACATTCTGTTGCATTGGTTTGTTATAATTGTTCTCTACTTAGTTCCCCCCTTGAAGGCAAGAGCTATTCCATATTCTCAATTCTAGCATCGATGTTATTTATGGACTTAAGAAAGCAGAAAGCCAGATTATTAAAATTGTGAAGTACATTAGATATCAGCTAATCCTAGTGTTCAGTGAGGGAGATGACCTTCTACCTGATGAAAATTGACATCTAATACTTCGTTTCCATGTAAGAGAGGTTACAGCAAGTAAAGGGGTGTGAGTGACTGGGAGAGCATGTGCAGACACAAGGGATGTTCACGTTTCAGCCCTGCAGTTCACTGTTAGATGGAGAAGTGGGGTCGTTTTGCCAACACTTCTGATATTTGTTCAAAAAAACAAGGAAACCTATTGTGCAGGTCAATAAAGTATGTGGATCTCACATCTGTAGGATGGATATGCTCATGACTTAATAGCATGATTTATTCCAACCCCTTCATTTTAAGATAAGGAAGCAACATCAGGATGTTTCCCCTAAGAAACCCCTCAATCCAGGGTACATGCTTCTTCTATATGCTTTTATGGCCCCTGTGCCCTTAACTCAATGTTTTAAAGCAGGCTTCTCTCCCTCCTCCATTACAGTGCATGTTCTCTGAGTACTGGGAGTACTTGTCTTTCATCTTTCACAGGACCAGATACTGAGTAAATGCTTAGTAGATACTCCTTGAATGAACACTGAATGGAAATCATGCTCCTGGAAGACAGCATTTGACTCTTGATATCACCATTGCCTTTAATGTGTAACTTTGTAGATTTACCTCACAGGGCATTTAATAAAGCTTTCTGTGCTGAGTCCTTAGAGTTTGGAAGTGGGATAGATGGAGGGTACTAAAATACTAGGAGAGTTATGTAGACTGCAATCTTTATTAGCAGGCATAAAGCTGAAGTAGAACAACTGTGCAAAGAGGAAGGAACATTAGTTATGGAGGGGAGTGTGGAAAGCTTTCTAAACTGAATGATCAAGAATATGTAGGATTTTGACAAGTAGAGAATTAGCTGTTGGTTTGGGGAGCTGGTGTACAGTCTCCAGCGAGCCCTGGTCATGTACTGACAGTGTCTTGCTGCTTTCATTTTTTGCTTCCACGCACATCCCTGTATTGATTAGCTTAGATGCAGAGTCCTTCTCCAGAGTTTAATGCAAGATCCTAAAGCAAAACATCCTTCAGATAGAGCCATTTTCTTTCCAGTCTATGATTCTGGACTTGGGAGAATGCAGTGAAAACAAATAAAGCACAAAAACACAAGATAAACAAAAATACCACCAACAAAATGAAAGTCCCAGAGATTCTAGGGACTATTGCTAGATGATGTGTAACCCAAATTCCACCTTCAGGTGAATTTCAGAATATCATAAAAAGAGGCTGCTCCTCTCTGCAGGAGCAGATTCTTGCCATTGAGTGGAGAATTCTTCCTGTCCTGAATACTGAGGAAGCTGGCTCTAGTTGCACATTTATCGAAAACGCTCTGAATAGTAAGACTTGATTGCCATCTTTAAGGAGGTTGTGAGGCCAACTAGTGTCTTATGTAATAATAACCAGGTATCATCATTGCATACCTATTGTGTTCCAGGCTGCTTCTATTATTATTATTTCACCTAGTATGCTTTCAGAGTAGGTGTTTTTGTTTGCCATTTATAGATGAAGAAACAAAGACACAGAGAGGTTGAGACGCTTGAGAAGTGCCACAGAGCCAGAATATGGAGGAATTGAAAATTGACTTCAGCTGTAAATGACTTTTTAAAACTGTAGTTCTTTCCATTATACCTGGCATAGGAGGAGGTGTGTAAAGACTCCAGATCAAAACCTCAGGGTTTGAGATAGCTCTGTCCTTTGTTAAAAGAGAAACTCTCCTCATAACACTTGTTTTCTTTGATCCTAATACCTGAAGTGGGGATAATAATGACCCTACCCCTGCCTACTTTGGTGTGCTCCAGTTGTGCTCAAATAAGATTGTATAGCGTCAGATTAATAACATAAATATTAATCATTGAGTTGTTTGGGAGAATGGAACTGGTGGGAATCATGAGACTCCTTCTCATTTTCTTTTGAAGATGATGTTTTTCCAATAGTTTGGTGTAGTGTGATTGATGGTTAAGAGCACAGCCTTTAGAATTGGGTATATTTGTAATCCAGTCCTGAGTTTACCTACTTTATATTAGCTGGAAAAAGAAGAATAATAGCCCTCAATGTTAACCCCCAGAACCTGAAATATGTTAGGTTATATGGCAAAGGGGATGTAAAGCTGCAGATTGAATTATGGTTGCTAATTGGCTGACTTTAAGATGGGGGATTATCCTGGATTATCTAGGTAGAACCAATGTAATAATAAGGATTCTTTTACATGGAAGGAGGCAGAAGAGCCAGAGTTGAGAAAAAGATGTGACCATGAAAGCAAAGGTCAGAATGATGCGGTTGCTGGCTTTGAAGATAAAGTAAGAGGGCGATGAACCAGGGTATGTAGGCAGCCTCAGAAAGGTGGGAAAGGCAAGGAAGTGGATTCCCAGGGCTTCCAGAAAGAAGTGCAGTAGCCCTGTTGACTCCTTGATTTTAGTCCAGTGAGATGTGGACTTATACAGAACTATAAGAAAATAAATTAGTGTTGTTTTAAGCTACTAAGTTTATGGTAATTTGTCAAAGCAGCCACAGAAAACTATACAATAGCTCTGTGACTTTGGACAAATTACCAAACTTCCCTGAGTCTTACCTGTATGACATAATAAATAACCAACCAGTAAAAAGAAGGCTTGCTATTATGATTAATATCATATAGACAATACAACTGAACTCTCAATAGTTTTAATGGGCAGTAGGATCCTGTCTTAATTATAATTAGGATCGATCTTGATTTTCATGTTTATGTGGTGATATTAACCCTGAGAAGCTCAGGGTAGAGAAATCTGGCTGATTCATTGCAGGCATAGATGAACACCTACTGCGTCTTGCCGCGTTAACTGATTGAGGTTTGTGCCGGAAATATCTGTTGACTGGTTAAGGGAGTGTTCCCTGCTTTGGAAGCCTAGGCAACTGCATATGTGAGAGTTTCTGGTTTCTTGGGATTGCAAATTAAATGTTAGGGAAAATAGAAATGCTTTAAAAGGATTCCAAGAAGTAGTGCAATGAATTAGATAAGAAGAAAGATCCTTCTTTGGCTTGGGAAGCCCTTTCATAGAAACCATTAATGGATAAGCCTTAGATGATAGCATCCACCTCATCCAGAGTTCCTTACATATCATGATGGAAACTGGAAGTCATGCTAGATATGAGCCAAGCACCCCTTCTCTCCTGCATAAGATTCAGGGGTCAGAATAACCTGACTTTGTGCCATTGACAAGTTATTTAATTTCTCTTTAAGATTCTATTTCCCCTTCTGTACTGTGGCACAGTTAGGGTAATACAAAGCACTGTGAAATTTAAATATGATCACGGCAACTATTTCTTGGTTGCTTACTATATGCAAGGAATTATTCTAAGTACTTCGTATGTTAAGTCGCATTTAGTCCTCATAGCAACATTACGAGACTTCCAGTTTTACGAATGAGAACACTGAGACATAGGGAGCTTCATTTCCCAAGTTCACACAGCTGGTAAGTGGTAAACGCACTTAATCAACATGCTCAAATGCCTTTCTAAGAATTGGTATGTGGCATGGTAATGGCTCAGTAAATGTGAGCTGTTAATATATACCTACTCTGCAATGTAGTTGTTAGAATTAACTAGGAAGTCTTTGGAAATTAAAAACAAGCATTTAAATATGTCTTATAAGTGAAATGCTGTTGCTTCTTCCTCTTTCATGTACTCTTAGCTTGCCTGGGTTTTTGCCAATGGTCTCCTAACTCTGCTTCCTCCAACGTTCCTCCATTGTTCCCTGACCTCACAATGCTATGAGAGTGGTCCTTTAAAAATATAAACCAGAGGATGATGTTCCCTGACTGGAAGCATATATGCAATACATTCAAGTCCCATGTAGTACATGATAAAAGCCTTCCAATGTGGTGTGGTTAACGGTCATCTTTCTAATCCTATCTGGAGCCCTATGTCCATAAATTGAGGCTCTGTTAAAATACTTTTTGTTCCCTTGTCGTATCTTATTATTTTTTAGCTAGGCATGTTTGCACAAGTTATACCCAGAATACTCCTATTCCCTTTTCCTGCCAGGTGAACTCAACTCCACCTTCAAAAGTTAGTGCCTGGACTGATACAACACTTTTAATGACTATTCTGTGAATCGTGTGAAGGGCCTGGTCTGCAAATAACATCTTTGCAAAAAGGAAACATCTCAACTTTTGTTTAGTGTCCTTATTTAGTTTCCTGGATCATCCAAATTCCCTCACTCAACTCGTTGTCCCTTCTTTATTCATGTAAGCCCCCTTGTCCATTCCCTTCCCTATATCATCTTTATCCTTCTGCTTGGTACACAGTTCAGGTTCTCCTTACTCCAAGGTTCAGCTTCCTTCCCAGCCACATCATTGTTCTCCTTATTCATGAACAATATCATGGTAAACACCTCTCCAGGCTTCCTCTGCCCTCAGGACATTCCTTTACCAAATGCCGGAAGTTAGGACCTAGCATCAAGGGTCACCTTCTTTGGATAAGCTTTTTCTAACCTCTCCAAAAATAGCTGTGCTCTCTTCTCCTAGTTCCTGTAGAGTCAGTTCACTATTATGATGTCTGTTTTGTTGGGGTGTCTATTATACACTATTTTTATTTTAAATAACAGTAGACTAGGCCTCTGGAAAGCAGGAATAATGTTCTATTTAATCCTGTCCCAGGCCTTGCCACTTAGTCTTGAGTGAACCACTTAACCTTCTCTAACTTCACTTTCCTAAACTAAAAAACTCCAGTTGATACCTGATCTGGACATTGCCAACTTTCTTCTCTGAGGGCCAGATATGATCTTTTCTGGGTCTTGGCTAAAGTTTCTCAAAAGCCTGTTTTTGTTCTACCCCTTGGACATCACTAATTGGACTACTGCCTGGGAAGAACACAGTTCTACAGCCCTAAGCCTGGCTTCCTTCCACTACTCACCTATTGATCCTTATAAGATTCCAGTATTTCTTCTAACTCAGAGTTCACATGAATTATATGAGAAGGGATGACTCATGATTTTGCAAGGGTAGAAAAACTGAAGACAAGTAGCTAGATACTGATGTTTTATTCCTTCCTTTTCAAAGCCAATTTATAAATTCTGGTGATGCACTTATTGGCAAAAGTTCTCCCTTTGCTTTAATAAGCCCTATTTCTAAGTGCCAGAGATCATCACTACATCTAAAAGAAAGCAAGTTGTTTGATCATGTCCCTCAGATTGCTTGGTTCCTTCAAATGCCTTTAAAAAAATTCAGAGAGGAGAACGTGTTTTGTTTGAGACCTAGATATTGATATAAGCTATTAATCTGAAAATAACTTATACTAAGTATTGTCCATCGATACTATCCTTAAGTCCACCTGGTACCTAAATTCCTACTGTTAAATAAGGTTTTGTGGCCGACAAATTTCTAGAAGAGCCTTTATGTGATGCAAAGCAGTGTAACTATTAAAAGCAGAGAGTATCCGCTCATGACCACCTCTCCTTTTCTTTCTGAAGATATCTTTGAATGAAGCAGAGGAATTCATCCTTTGGCATACCTTTCAATGCATAGATTGCCTCTCTCCACTGTGCCAAAAAGCAAACTTCAAGTCAGGGACCAGATTTCATCTATAGAAATTACATTTCTCCTTCATTTGTAAGGCAGTTGAGAATTCAAAGGAAGTTTTTCCTCTAAGCACTGCATTCACAAAAGACCTTAAAAGGCAGCTTCTTAAAAGTTTTTCTAGCAAATTAAATTGTGAACTGGACTATGTGACTTATCATTACTTGCACACTTTAGCCTGTGTCCCTCTTGATAAGAACTGAGGGAAACTATGAATCACCAGCCCCCGCCCCCCCACCCCGGAAAAAAACCCAACAGACTTAAGTAGCCACGTATAAGGATAGAGATGGGTAATAATGTAGTCCACAACAGACTATAAGACTATGTCAGGGAACTTTCCCTCTATATATTATTCTTTTTACTCATTTTGGGCTTTAGATATTACTAGATGTTATTTTCCACCTAAAACTTGCTTCTTCTTAGGCTTTTGAATTCATATTATCATGCCTCACTTTTAAACTAGTTCACGTTCCTTGAAGTACTTGATTTTTTGATGGCAGGGAAATCAGGATTATTTTAAACTTTTCCTTAACCCATGCTTTTTAGTCAGTCAATAAGTGCTGCCATGTTTGCTTTTGAAATGTTCATACCCACCACTACCACTGCAAGACGCATATTCTTCCAATTACATTGACAGTAATCTAATTCAGGGTCAGTAAACAATTGCCCATGGGCCATGTCTAGCCTACCAACTCTTTTGGTTTATGTAAGTTTTATTGGAACATAGCCATGTTCATTTGTTTATGTATTATCCATGGCTGTTTGAGTGTTACAATGGCAGAGTTGAATAATTTCAATGCCTAAAATACTTACTGTCTGGCCCTTTACAGAAACCATTGGCTGACCCCTGTTCTAGTTCATGCTCATGTCATCTCTCATCTGGGTAATTATAAACAGCCTTACAATTGGTATCCTTGCTGTTAGTCATTCTAACACCAGTCAATCCACCATGTTATATCAAGGTTCCTTTCTATCTCAAACTCTAGCAAATTCCTTCTAATCCTTCAAGAATCAGTTTACTTACACCCATTCTTTTACTCTGGCACAAGTGTAGGCACTGGAGATGCAGTGGTGGATAAGATAAACCAGGTTGTTGCCCTTACAGCTTTTGTTCTTTATTCTAGAAGAACAGATGGGCAGTTAAACCAGCAATAATATAACAGTGTGGTCTGTGTTCCATTAGGTATGCTAATCTAGACAAACTGTCTAGATTCAAATACCAGTTCCATTCCATATCAATTGTGTAACCATGAGAAATTAAACTTTAGATTAATTTTTATATCACTACTCTGGTTTTGGTGATACAAAATGGGATAATCCATATCGGAAACATAAACTTGTATCTGGTACATTCTCAATAATTTTAAATAATAACTACTGGGAAAGTATAATTCTTTGGGAATATTGAGCAGGAAGATTTAAGCTAGTTTTAAATGTCAGAAATTGGCTGGTATGACTAATATTTATATTGAGATCTCAAAGCAGAGTTAAAAAGAAAAAGAGTAACAGTTTCTGAGAGTAAGGAATGGCACATGTAAAAAATAGGAGGGGGAAATATTCCTATTTCCCTGAATGCTAAATAATTGCTGTCAGGTCTATGCTCCCCGAAATACTTTGTTTATACTGCTAATATAGTTCTCATCACAATATATCAGTTGTATTTTTAAGGGAAAAAGCTATACATGTATTTTCATCTTTGTATTTCCAGCACTTAGGAGAGACCTGACATACTACACAGGTGTCCAAAAAGGATTGTGTAATGGGAAGCAGCATAGCTGAGTCAAACAGCATGATCTTTGGGATAATAAAAAACTTATGCTTAATTCTGTTTCTGCTATTAAAGAGTGGATGACCTTGGATATATTAAATCTCTTTTGTGACCCCCCCCCAACTTAGCTCTGAATTGTGGAAAGGAGTACCTGCCACATAGACTTGAAGGGTTTAGAGAGCAAACATAAAACTCTCGTTTCTGCATATGGTAGATGTTTGATAAATGATAGTTGTTATTGATAATGAAAGTTTTTATGCATTCTGACCCAGGGTTTTACCTCTAAAGGGAGGTTAAAACTGAACAGCTGAGAGATACCAGCTGATTTCACAAATATTTAGTCAAAGCAAGCCTAATATCCAGTTGTATGCTTGCTTCTTTTCATTTCATCCAAAAAATATTTATTGAGTATCTACTATGTGATGGGTACAGAGCAAGATGTCAGGAAATTTTCATTGGGTATGACATGCCCAGCCCCTGCCAAGTTAAAGCATAAAATCTAATACTATGTGATTGTCAAGCGTGTCAAACATTTAGTCCTAGACCAATTTTTTTGAGAGAATGCATGTTGGTGAGTAGCTGTATACATCTCCTATATAAAAGTTAGTAATCTCTTTCTAAGTGTTTTTAATTGAGGAGGTACTAGATGGAGCCAGATGTGCCATGTTTTATTTAACTGGGTCAAAAAGAGTGAATATTTGTTTTGTGTTTTGCAGGTTTTTCCTACTTATGTTCTCAGGAGAAGCCTATTCTAATATAGTAATTACTCTCCTCTGGCTTTGTTCCCACCAACTAACCTTATTGAAGGCAACTTTCCTTCCCATGCATAGATTTATATTTCCCTTTGCCACCTCCTTCTCACTTTTCCCTACATATGATAATATGACAACCAACTAATCAATAAATGTTTATCATTTGGCTAATATGTGTCCTGGAAAAGAAGGTAAAGATTGAAGAAAATAGCATATAATAAATTAGGTAAGTTTAACATTCTACCATGATCTAGGGATTTTATATGATATCTAGTCCTCACAACAAATAATACAAGGTAGGGATTACTAAATTCATTTTGTGAGTGAAAAACTAAAACTCAGAGAAGTTAAGGTATCTGGCCTAACTCATTCACTTGGTAAGAGGCTACACTGGGATGCTAATGTACAGCCACCTGACATTAAAGCCCACATACTTTCCAAGGTACAGTACTTTATGTGGGAGGCAGAATAATGCCCCCTCCCCCAAAGGTCCATATCCTAATTCCCAAAACTTATAAATTTAAAGGAGAGTTAATTTTTCAGATAGAATTATCCTGGATTATCTGGGTAGCCTAGTGTGTTCATAAAGTCCTTTAAAGTGGATGAAGTAGACAGAAGAGTAGGTTAGAGTAATGTGATGTGAGAAGGACTCAACCCAATTTCGTTGGCTTTGAAGATGGAGGAAGGGGTCACAAGTCAAGGAATACAGGTAGCCTCTAGAAGTTGGAAAGGGCAAGGAAAGAGATTCCTCTCTATTGCATCCTGAAAAGAACATAATACTTGATTTTACTAGTGAAATCCATGTCAGGTATCTGGCCTATAGATACTAAAAGATAGTAAATTTATGTTGTCAAAACCACTCAACAATATTACATTATGACAGTGATAGAAAACTAATATACTACTTCTCTAGGCACAAAATGATTTGAAAATCTATGCAAGGTAATGATTAAAGGCTATTTTTTTTTTGAGAGGGGGAAGAGCGGAGGAAGGGCAGAGGGAGAGAAGAGAGAATCTTAAGCAGGATCCATGCCCAGTGTGGAGCCCAACATGGGGCTCAATCCCACAACCCTGAGATCATGACCTGAGCTGCAATCAAGAGTTGGACTGAGCCAGCCAGCAGCCCCTAAAGGTTTATTTCATCATTCTACTGGAAAGGACTTTAGATCGGAACTCAGAACAAGATACATTTAATGTCAATTTTGGTCTCTGAGTAGGACTTCATTAGAAGTAAAGAATTTAAGGGTGAATTTAAATCAGGGCTTTTTAAAATAGAAAGCGATTGTATATTATAGCTGGGAATTACTCATGACTGAAAGGAGAAAAGAAAGGGAAGGAGGAAAGAAAGAAAGGAAGGGAAAAGGAAGGAAGACTCTAGACTGTACTATTAAAAAGGAAGAGCAGATTTAAATACTTTGGGTGTTTTTTTTTTTTTAATTATTGAGAAGGAAACAGTCTGAAAACAAAAATAGCCAAACAGGAGACAGCTTTTATCATTCTTTTCAGTTCTTGATCTTTGCATTAAATTAATCCAATGGGAGTTTTCTTCCCTCTCTGCCTTATCTAAGCAATCATTTCAGCTTTTTAAAAAATAAATAATACAAATAGGCTTCATGGAGATCTTGCATTCATTCATGAAAATAATAGAGCTGAATTATTTATAAAGCCAATTATTTTTACAAAGACAGTGACTGACAAGTAATGGTGAAGGAGTGTTTCACTGGTAATTTAATTTAAAAAATGTGAAGAAATCTGTGCTAGGTCTTAAGATTTAACAGTAAATCTGCAATAGATTAATAGAAATTCTTAAAAAGAAGCCTGTCTGGTTGTAACTTTGATCAAATTGGGAAATTGCAGGCAAATCCAGTATTACGATATTGTCTGCATGAGAACCTAAGTGTTTTGTGATTTTCAATGGGAATTTGGTTTTATAGCTTAAAACATTCAGACAAAGGCTCATATCCTTTTCCAGTCATAGTGGATGACAACAGACAAAAGCAAAAAAATGCTTCTTTTCATTTGGTTTTGGCCCATATTAACTAGGTTAACACCAATGTGTAGAAAAAGTCAAAGTAGCTGATTTATAATGACTTCCACTTGCTATTTATCTTCCTTTTTTTTTTTACTAAAGGAAAAAAATTCAAAGACTTAATTAATAATTGTTCTCAAAATTTACATCTTATGTATAAGACCATTCACAGTGTAAAGACTTCTAGATGAGGGGTTGAAGGTACTAGGGCATTTTCATGTTCAGTGAAAACATTTTCTTGTCCATACTGATTCAAACTAACGTAAAGGTGTGTGATGGCATCCGTATTACCCAGGAAATCTTCTAGGAGAAAAGCTGAGTTCCTAAGGCTAAGAGCTAAAAGATCTGGCATAAGTTCAATAAACTCTTAAGCTTTACTGCTTTTCCAGAATTCTAAAAAGATACAATTTCATCTCAGCAAAACATTGTTAGAGAGTTTAAGGATACAGAGCTAGGATTACATTTTTGTGGTAAGTTTTTTTTTCACTCTTCCATAAATATTCCATATAAATTTTTCACTCTTCCATATAGATTTTTTTAAAAAAACTCAATGTAAAACAAGCATGGGGCAAAGACAAAACAGTACAAAAACATATTCAGTGAAAAGTAAATTTCTACCATGCCAGACCCTAGTCCACATTCCAGGGACAACTGTTATTACCAACTTCTTAATCAGCTCCTAGAAGTAGTGTATTTAAACATGAACCACATATCCAATTTTTTAGACATTATTTTACAATGGGCAGTATTCTGCACCTTGATTTTCTTGTTTGACAATGCACTTCAGAGATAGTTTAGTATCAGCACATATAGATTTTTACCTCATTATTGTCAATGGAGGCAAATTATTCCATTACATACATGTATCACAATCTATTTAACTGACCTCATGTTAACAGACATTTATATTGTTTTCAGGCTTTTGCCACCACAAATAGTTATGCAGTGAGTGAACATACTTGAGCATATGTTTCTGCACATAAGTGAGTATATTTGTGTAAAACATTCTAGAAGTAGAAGAGCATGACTAAGGGGAACATGTGTTTAAATGTTTAATAAATATTTCTATATTGTTCTTGACGGAGAATGTACCAATTTACAGTCCCACCAATGGTATATGAGAGTCTGGTTTCACTGTAGTCTCTCTAACATGGATCTCTAACAAGGATCTTCCTGATCCTCATTAAGGTGAGAGGAATAGAATGGAGACTTGTTGTTTCAGTATTTGTCTAATACATTTAATACATTTGTCTAATATGAATTGAAAATATTTTTAAATCAATATATTTTTCAGTAAAAAAATTATGAGAGATTATTCCAAATATCTATTGCTATAAGCAAACTATCCCATAATATAATAGCTTAAAACATTTTATTCCTATTTTATCTCCTGATTAAGAATTCTGACATACATCTGGGCTCTTTCCATAGTTTGGCTATTGTGGAAATTGATGCTCAGATGTTCACTGACAGATGAATGGGGATAAACATGTGATATATATATATATGTATACACACAATGGATTATTATACACACACACACACAATGGAATATTACTTAACCATCAAAAAATTTGAAATCTTACCATTTGCAACAACGTGGATGAAACTAGAGGGTAGCTAGAGGAAAAAGATGGCAGAGGTGTAGGGGACCCCTTCTTCAGCTGGTCCCCTGAATCAAGCTGGATATCTATCAGACCATCCTGAACACCCACAAAATCAGCCTGAGATACAGGAAGATACATCTGGATCTCTACAAATGAACATCTCCAGCACTGAGTATTGAAGTATGAAGTGGGGAGTCGTGAATCCACGCACAGATATCGGAAGATAAACGGAAGGGGGAGGGAAACACCATGCTCGGGCACCAGGAAGCAGTAGCTACCTGCACTGGGGAGCCGCCGGACTTGCAGACTGGCACCCGCGAGAGAGCAGGCTGAGACCGTGAGCCTGGGGACGCATGCATGACCAGACTGAAAACCGGAGCTCCGGAGTGCTCACTGGAACCAGACTGAAACTGGGAGCTCGGGAGCACGTGCGCTTCCAAACTAAAACTGGAGCTCCAGAGCTCACACTCAAACTGGACTGAAACCGGGAGCTCGGGAGCGTGTGCAGGAACCGGGGACGGCTAGCAGTGTTAGAAGCATAAAGGACAGAGACATGCCAGCCCTGGAAGCGAGGGATGGGAGAGTGGCTGTGGGGCACACATCCCAGAATGCCATGGGGTTTTCGGCAGCACCGACAGAAACAGAGTTAGAGTGGCCAGGAGAGCTCAGTGGAGAGCGGACTGTGATCTCTCTGTTCTGAGACAGAGGCTAGGATATGCCCACTGCTGCTCTGACTCTCAGAAGAGGCACAGAAAACCACCAGGGAAAGCCGCCAGAGAGCAAAAGCCTGGAAATACCGGTTCACATTGTGCCCATCCCCCACCCCCCCTCGCAGGGGACGGAGCAACTCTACCCAAACAGGATTGCCTGAGTATCAGCACGGCAGGCTCCTCCCCAAGAAGGCAGTCTGAAAAATCAAGAAGCCCACATCCCTAAGGTCCCTATAAAACAAGTGCACACTGCCTGGGTCCTGGTCAATAATTTGGGCTCTGGGCATCCCTGCAACCTCACCTCATCAGAATGACGAGGACGAGAAACCCTCAGCAAAGAATGGAGACAGAGACTGTGGCCTCTGCCCCTGAAATGATGGATAAGGATATAACCAAATTGTCAGAAATGGAGTTCAGAGTAACAATGGTCAAGATGACGTGTAGACTTGAAAAAAATATTAACGAAATATTAATGAGAATATAGAATCTCAAAGGGCAGAAATGAGAGCGAATCTAGCAGAAATTAAAAATGCTATGAATCAAATGGAGTCTAAACTAGATGCTCAGATGGCCAGGGTAAATGAGGCAGAGGAATGAATTAGTGAATTGGAAGATAGGATGGTAGAAGAGAAAGTAAAAAATGGAAACTTGGCTCAAAAAAAAGCAATCTCAAGAATGTAGATTACATGAGATTACTGACTCAATGAAACGTTCCAATGTCAGAATCATCGGCATCCCCGAGGGGGTGGAGAAAGAGAGAGGTCTAGAAGAGATATTTGAACAAATTGTAGCTGAGAACTTCCCTATACTGGCAAAAGAAACGAGCATTCCTGTCCAAGAGGCAGAGAGGACCCCTCCCAACATCAATGAGAACAGGCATACACCACGTCACATCATAGTGCAATTCGCAAATATTAGATCCAAGGATACAGTATTGAAAGCGGCTGGGGGAAGAAAATCCTTATGTACAAAGGGAAAAATATTAGAATAATGTCAGACCTGTCTACAGAGACCTGGAAGGCCAGGAAAGGTTAGCAGGGTATTTTCAAAACTCTATCTGAGAAGAACATGCAGCCAAGAATCCTTTATCCAGTAAGGCTGTCATTCAGAATTGATGGAGAGATAAGGACCTTCCAGGATCAGCAGAAACTGAAGGAATTTGTAACCACCAAACCAGCCCTACATGAGCTATTAAGGGGGGTTCTATAAAAGTAAAAAGGCTCCAAGAGTGATACAGAACAGAAATTTACAACCTATAGAAACAAAGACTTCACAGGCAACATGACATCATTAAAATCATATCTCTCAATAATCACTCTCAATGTGAATGTCCTAAATGTTCCCATAAAATGCCACAGGGTTGCAGATTGGATAAAAAGACATGACCCATCCATTTGCTGGCTACAAGAGACTCATTTTGAACCTAAAGGTACATCCAGACTGAAAGTGATGGTATGGAAAACCATTTTTCATGCCAATGGACCTCAAAAGGAAGCTGGAATAGCAATTCTCATATCAGACAGATTAGATTTTAAACTAAGACTGTAGTTAGAGATACAGTAGGACACTATATTATTCTTAAAAGATGTATCCAACAAGTGGATATGACAATTATAAATATCAATGCCCCCAACAGGGGAGCAGCTAGATACACAAGCCAACTCTTAACCAGAATAGAGAGACATAGAGATAATGATATGTTAATAGTAGGGGACCTCAACACTCCACTACCAGCATTAGACAGATCACCTAAGCAGAAAATCAACAAAGAAACAAGAGCTTTGAATGATATACTGGACCAGATGGACCTCATAGATACAAAAGTAACACTACACCCCAGAACAACAGGATACTCATTCTTTTCGAATGCACATGGAAATTTCTCCAGAATAGACCATATACTGGGTCACAAAACAGGTCTCAACTGATACCGAAAGACTGAGATTATTCCCTGCATATTCTCACACCACAATGCTTTGAAACTGGAACTCAATCACAAGGAAAAAGTTGGAAAAAATTCAAACACTTGGAAACTACAAACTATCCCGCTCAAGAATGATTGGGTAAACCAGGTAATTAAGACGGAGATCAAACAATTTTTGGAGAACAACGAAAATGAAAACACATCAGCCCAAAACCTATGGAACACTGCAAAGGCAGTCCTAAGGGGAAAATACGTAGCCTTCCAAGCCTCACTCAAAAGAATAGAAAAATCTAAAATGCAGTTTTTATATTCTCACCTCAAGAAGCTGGAGCTGGAACAGAAGAACAGGCCTAACCCATGCACGAGAAGGCAGGTGATCAAGATTAGAGCAGAGATCAATGAATTAGAAACGAGGAACACAGTAGAGCAGATCAACAGAACTAGAAGCTGGTTCTTTGAGAGAATAAATAAGATTGATAAGCCACTGGCCAGACTTATTCAAAAGAATAGAGAAAGGACCCAAATTAATAAAATTATGAATGAAAGGGGAGAGATCACAACCAACACTATTGAAATAGGAAGGATCATTAGCAACTTTTGTCAACAGCTTTATGCCAATAAATTAAACAACCTGGAAGAAATGGATGCCTTCCTGGAAACCTATAAACTCCCAAGACTGAAACAGGAAGAAATTGACTATTTAAACAGACTGATTAATTATGAAGAGTTTGAAGCAGTGATCAGAAACCTCCCCAAAAACAAGAGTCCAGGGCCTGATGGATTCCCCGGAGAATTCTACCAAACATTCAAAGAAGAAATAACACCTATTCTCCTGAAGCTGTTTCAAAAAATAGAAACAGAAGGAAAACTACCAAACTCATTCTANNNTTCTATGAGGCCAGTATTACCTTGATCCCCAAACCAGGGAAAGACCCCATCAAAAAGGAGAATTACAGACCGATATCCCTGATGAATATGGATGCCAAAATTCTCAACAAGATCCTAGCTAATAGGATTCAACAGTACATTAAAAGGATTATCCATCAAGACCAAGGGGGATTCATCCCTGGGATGCAAGGGTGATTCATTATATTCGCAAATCGATCAGTGTGATAGATCATATCAACAAAAAAAGAGTCAAGAACCATATGTTCCTCTCAATTGATGCAGAAAAAGCATTTGACAAAATACAGCATCCTTTCCTGATTAAAACCCTTCAGAGTGTAGGGATAGAGGGTACATTCCTCAAGTTCATAAAAACCATCTATAAAAAGCCTACAGTGAATATCATTCTCAATGGGGAAAAGCTGAAAGCCTTTCCCTTAAGATCAGGAACACGACAAGGATGCCCACTCTTGCCATTATTATTCAACATAGTACTAGAAGTCCTTGCAACAGCAATCAGACAACAAAAAGGGATAAAAGGTAT
>NC_048219.1:41978112-42118975 GCF_002007445.2 Ailuropoda melanoleuca
AGAAATCAGTTGCATTTCTACACACGAACAATGAGACTGAAGAAAGAGAAATCAGGGAATCCATTCCATTTACGATAGTGCCAAAAATCATATGTTATCTCGGAATTAAATTAACCGAGACGTAAAGGATCTATATTCTAGAAACTGCAAATCACTCTTGAAAGACATTGAAGAAGACACAAAAGGATGGAAAAATATTCCATGCTCGTGGATCAGAAGAATTAACATAGTTAAAATATCCATACTCCCCACAGCAATCTAAACTTTCAGTGCTATCCCGATCAAAATACCGAGGACATTTTTCAAAGAACTGGAACAAATAGTCCTTAAATTGTATGGAAACAGAAAAGGCCCCAAATCTCCAAGGAACTGTTGAAAAGGAAAAACAAAGCTGGGGGCATCACAATGCCGGATTTCAAGTTGTAATACAAAGCTGTGATCACAATGACAGCATGGTACTGGCAGAAAAACAGATACATAGACCAATGGAACAGAAGAGAGAACCCAGAAATGGACCCTCGGCTCTTTGGGCAACTAATCTTTGATAAAGCAGGAAAAAACATCNAGCAATCTACACTTTCAATGCTATCCCGATCAAAATACCGAGGACATTTTTCAAAGAACTGGAACAAATAGTCCTTAAATTTGTATGGAACCAGAAAAGGCCCCGAATCTCCAAGGAACTGTTGAAAAGGAAAAACAAAGCTGGCGCATTACGTTGCTGGATTTCAAGCTATACTACAAAGCTGTGATCACAAAGACACCATGGTACTGGCACAAAAACAGACACATAGACCAATGGAACAGAATAGAGAACCCAGTAATGGACCCTCGGCTCTTTGGGCAGCTAATCTTTGACAAAGCAGGAAAAAACATCCAGTGGAAAAAAGACAGTCTCTTCAATAAATGGTGCTGGGAAAATTGGACAGCTATATGCAAAAGATGAAACTTGACCACTCTCTCATACCATACACAAAGATAAACTCCAAATGGATGAAAGACCTAGATGTGAGACAGGAATCCATCAAAATCCTAGAGGAGAACATACACTGCAACCTCTTTGACATCAGCCACAGCAACTTTTTTCATGACAAATCTCCAAAGGCAAGAGAACAAAAGAAAAAATGAACTTGTGGGACTTCATCAAGATAAAAAGCTTCTGCACAGCCAAGGAAACAGTCATCAAAACAAAGAGGCAACCCGCAGAATGGGAGAAGATATTTGCAAATGACAGTATAGTTAATAGAGTGGTATCCACGATCTATAAAGATCTTCTCATACTCAATACATGAGAAACAAATACTCAACTCAGAAAATGGACAGAAGATAAGAACAGACACTTTTCCAATGAAGAGGAGAAAGTGCTAACAGGCACATGAAAAAATGTTTGTGCTAACAGGCACATGAAAAAATGTTCAAAATCATTAGCCATCAGGGAAATTAAAATCAAAACCACATTGAGATACCACCTTACACCAGTTAGAATGGCAAAAATGGACAAGGCAGGACACACAAATGTTGGAGAGGATCTAGAGAAAGGAGATCCCTCTTAGACTGTTGGTGGGAATGCAAGTTCATACAGCCACTTTGGAAAACAGTGTGGAGGTCCCTTAAAAAGTTAAAAATTGAGCTACCCTGTGATCCAGCAATTGCACCATTGGGTATTTACCCCAAAGATACGGACGTAGTGAAGAGAAGGGTCATATGCACTCCAGTGTTCATAGCAGCATTGTGCACAATAGCTAAATTGTGGAAGGAGCCAAGATGCCCTTCAACTGATGACGGTTTAAGAAGATGTGGTCCATATATACAATGGAATATTACTCAGCCATCAGAAAAAATGATTACACAACATTTGCAGCAACATGGACGGGACTGGAGGAGGTTTTGCGAAATGAAATAAGTCAAGCAGAGAAAGATAAGTATCATATGCTTTCACTCATTTATGGAACATAAGAAATAGCAGGAAGATCGGTAGGAGGAGGAAGGGAAGATTGAAGGAGGATAAATGGAAGGGGGAATGAACCATGAGAGACTATGGACTCTGGGAATCAAACTGAGGGCTTCTGAGGGGAGGGGGTGGGGTATTGGGATAGGCGTGATGGGTATTAAGGAGGGCACATATTGCATGGTGCACTGGGTGTTATATGCAAATAATGAATCATGGAACATTACATAAAAAAGTAAAGATATAGTGTATGGTGATAAACATAACATAATAAAAAATTATTAAAAAAAAAGAAACTAGAGGGTATTCTACTAACCAAATTAGTCAATCAAAGAAAGGCAATTGTATGATTTCACTTATATGTGAAATTTAAGAAACAAAACAGAGGATTGTAGGTGAAGGGAGCGGAAAATAAAATAAGATGAAATCAGAGCGGGAGACAATCCATCAGAATTGGAAACAAACTGAGGGTTACTGGAGGGAAGTGGGTGGGAGATGGAGTAATTGGGTGATGGGCATTAAGGAGGGCACTTGATGTAATGAGCACTGTGTATTTGTGCAACTGATGAATCACTGACCTCTACCTCTGAAACTAATAATACACTATATGTTAATTAATTGAATTTAAATAAAATAAAAAAGAACTCTGACAGAACATAAGGGGAATAGCTTTTTTTTTTTTTTTCTGTGGTGTTGGGGTCTCAATTGTGTTGGATCTAATTTCTGGGGATTGGAATAATGAGTTAGCCAGGGATTGCTTTGTCTCTTTTTTCTTCCCTCTCATCTTTCTCCTCTCTTTCCTGTCTCTCTCTGCATCTCTTTCTCTTCCGTTCTCCGTGCAGAAAATACTCTGCATTTGGCTAGCTTGGGCTTTCATACAGGGCTGTGGGAAAAAAGCCTAGTGGTTAAGAACTCTTTTAGCTGTGCTTCAAAGACTATTGCTTTTGAAGACATATATTTTTAAAATCCCTCTAATGTTATGTTAATTTAAAGATTTTTGAAATATTTTATTTATTATATAAGGTCTCAAAATATGATTATCTAATATAAGAAGAAGACTATGATCATTCACAAATGGAATCCTTTGCTATCCGCTGAGGTTATAAGGATTAGAGTGACTGTATTTTTTCCAGTGTCTCCTGGGTCTTTTCTTTCTCCAACCTCTGCACAGCTATTAATAATAAAGATTTTTTTTTATTTTGATGAAATACAAGCCACAGTTTTTATCAAACTTTAATTAAAAACAGAAAATTTTTTCAGAAGCTAATACTTTATTTCCCAGCAAACCCATTATATGTCTTTGTTGGATTTGTGTTCTGATAGTATCACAGAGAGTAATCAAATATTTACACAAGGTAGAAATACAAACTCTGCTGAGTGCTATGATACCTATAAAATGAGATTCTTGTGTGGTTTCTGAGATTATGGGAAGATTTTCTTGAAGAAGTAAAATTTGAAATGAAATCAGAAAAAAGAAGAGGAATTAGTAGGGTAAAGAGCATCAATGTAAGGAATGGGAATGTAGGCAGTGGGAGGAGTAGGGAGAGAGAGAAGTAATAGTTAGGGCATATATTTTAGGAAAAGGCCAGAACATTTACAAATTCCTTGGCATGGAAGGGAATATGATGGCTCAAGAATCTGAAACAAAGCCATATGGCTACAGAACAAAGAGCTAGGAAAGAAGGCACAAAATGAGGCTGAATCATAGCCTTTCTAATGGGGTGTATTAATGATTTGATTCTTTATCTTGAGATAGGTAGGTAATAAATAACTTGAAAATGCCTCCAACTCTAGGCTTTAGGTTCATTGCTGTGTCCACTTTGAGCTCCCAAACTTTCTGTAGATTAAGTAGTAGACTAGAAAGGGGGAGCAAGTGAGACATTATCCCAGTAGCCTGGGCCTTAGACCGAATCTGGGGAGCCGGAAAGGTAGTCTGGGGGTTTGAAAGAAAATGTTTTAGTTTTGAAAGGTTTCACTTTCAAATGGTGAATGTGTTAGGAGTTAGTGCAGTTATGTTTTTCTAGAAGGAAGGGATTTTATATAAGAGTTAGGTACTTACAAAATGATTATAAGGGTTTAGAGAAGTAGAAGTTGGGAGTTCTATTGATTTCAAGATCAAACTTTTGTAGTTGCAAACCAGACATCAGGATGCTATGCTGCTATGACCATAATCACTACTACTTCACAGACAAGTAGCTGGTGATCAGACACTGGAGCAGGAGACCAGCCACCACAAGCACTGACATCTGTTGGAGCTTGGGAAAATTGGCCTCTACCTCCTTTTTAATTCTCAAGTTTTGAACGAATTCATCTTGTTGACAGAAATCAAACTGCATACATATCCTGACTTGCAGTGGAGCTGGCCTAAGTTGTCCTTAGGCTTGCTGCAGTATATAAAAGGCAGTGGGAATGGATGCTGAGAGCCAATAGATAATATCCAGTACATTAACCAAACGTACCTTTCCTGAAAAGAACATTGACAAATAAGCCAGGAATGAGAGATGAAGACTGAGACATAGCAAACTCTCAGTGATTGCCAGGAAAAATTGATGGCTGTGATCTGAGGAGAAAAAAATTTAAAATGCCTAATACGGTGTTGGCCATTAAATATATACCTCTTGGATGGGTGCCCCCAATAGTCAATACCTTGTTTTCTTAATGTATTTGTGAAGAACTTGAAAAAAAATTACACAGAATAAATATGGAGGTCAAAATATTTTACTCCAAGTTCACTAAAAGGTGAACTTTTAAATGTAGGATTTTTAACAGGTGAAAGTGTTTTGGGCATGACAGTTCTTTCGGTTATGACCAGAGCTTTGATTCATTATTATCCTAAAAGGAGTGTATCTAATTGCCTTACTTGGTTTTAAGAAGTAGTGTAAATTGCCCACAACTGAATATGTCATAATGGACAAAATGTAATTAGCATTAGAAAAATGTGTCTTTTATTTCTTGGCCACTTCTTTGGAAAAGTTACAACCTCTTCGTATCTCAGTTTCCTCATATATAAAATTAGGAGCTCTAGATTTAAAAATTTCTCAGTTCCTTGTGCTCTACAGTTCTAGTTGTATGCAGGCGTAGCCAGTGACACTCAAAAAGATATGTCAAATGACTTAGACACTCTTCCATTTTGTTTGAAGCCTGGAGATTGCTTAGAGACTTTGATCTGTTCTTTTCTTGTTGCTTTAAAGAAAACAAGCATTTATGGGGCTGTTTTTCTCTCCACATCTCACTATACATAATTTCTTTCCATTCCTGAAGTAAAAAACATTTAGCACAATATATATGTTTTTCCAGAAGAAACTTTGCAGTCATGGAAACATCCCTTTAAATCATGCTGTGTGACCTTCCACAAAGAGTAGAATGTCCAGCAATTCCACATCCATAGAAAGGTCTGTATAAAATCTGTCACTGGTAGTTGGCAAATGCCATGGGAACAGTTGAGGGCCAGGTCCTCATTTAAGACAATGCAACCATCTTGACCTACAGAGGACTCCATCCACATCCATCCTTTCAACTCTCTCAGAAGTCTCTTGTGCTGTTACCAAACAAGCAAACTCCTCTCTGAGTTGTGAGGCTTCTTGTTTGAAAAACCAATTTCATAAACAATAAAATTTCACATTTTTTAGTCCTTACCGATAGCAATTGCTTGAGATTGATGCTAGGTTTTCATGGGCTGCTTTTTGAAATATGAAGAACAAAAGCCTCCCCGGCTTTGCCGGAGGTGCCAGCTGTGGCACTGCTATGAGAACTTGTATAATGCTATGTTGTTCCATAAAGGAAAGTAAAAATTTGAATATGTATTGGGCATTTTTCCTTTCCAGCTGCAGAGTTATCTTTTTTTTTCTCCTAATGCAAAGATATTTTACTTATGCTGATGCTTCTTCTATCCTTATTTGGCCACTGGAACAATTTATTGAATGCCATCTTTCTAGAAAATCTTAGTCCCTCTAGAATTTACATGCTGAGTCAGAAGCTGCTCCATAAATCCATCAAGCAAAAGCATCAGGACACCTGACTACATACTAATCAGATATCTTATTTTTCTTCTTGATATAGCGTTATTGAAGAAGGGAGGAAGTACAATAGGATTCAGGACTTAAAAGGATTGAAGAGAGACTGCTACAGTTAGAGGAGTAAAATTAATAGGAGGGAATAGGATCACAAAGGCCATAGGGATCAAATCAGTTTCCTGTAGCAAGATATGAAAGGATGCATACTTTCCCTCCATGTCACTCCTTCTACCTCCTCCAAACCCAATCCATATATGGCTCAATACTTCTACATTATCCTAATTAAACCCCCTTCTCAGATATCTCAAGTTGTATGGCATTACTAATCTTACCTTTAAAAAAGTTTCAAAAGTAAGTTACTAGGAGAGTGAAAGAGAACCTGAAGGAGTCCTACAGACTGATGACTACTGAAAATATTCCCTAGAGATTGTTCATTTATTAAGCCCATGCTCCATGCCATGCACTATACTAGAAGATGGGATACAAAGATAAAGTGGAAGCTCACCCTGTAGAGGGCAAGTGGACAGTCCACTTACAGTAGAATGAAACAAGTGCTAAATTGGAGGAATATAACAGGTGTTTGAGAAGTGAGGAATAGCTTAAAGGATAAACACCAAGTGACATTTGTGTTGAATATTTGAAGCAGTAGTGGTGGTTTATCGAGAGGTCAAAAGCATAACAAAGGAAAGATGAAATGGGACCAAGGTAGATAATTCTGCTCAGGGTAATAGTATATACAAAATTATGGAGAAACACATCCTCAGAAAACTACTGATTTAGCATGGTGGATACCAGTTCAAGAGATGAGTGGTAGTTATAGAATGATTTATAGAATGAAATGGAATTTTCCCCCTTTGCTTCAATAACTGTACTGATCCTTTTCTAAGTAAGGGCTTACCCTTTCTTCTTCCACTTGTTCTCCTTCCCAAATCAGTGATACAATCATTTGGTCCCTAGAACTCTTCATGTCTAACTTTGATTCTTGAGTAGATCTTTAAAACCTTGGTTTATTAAGGTGGAGGTAGAGAAGATAGGTGCTTTTTAGGGAAAGACAACACATGTAATCGTGACAGGCCAGGTGGAGAGAGGATCAGGGGCTGGAATGGGGTGGGTATTGAGAAAGAGTAGCCCAAACTTTACCAGAAGTAACTCGTCATGGAGAGTATGGAGGTGCCCTGGAGCTGTCTAAAGTGAGGATAGAAACTAATAGAAAGATGAACTGAGATCTTCTTTTCCAAATGGCTGATGATATTCTACAGTAGGAGCTGTAGAGACACAATAGGAAAAGTATGTGAGGATTGCATATCTACAGATTCATGGAGGAAAGCAGAAGTTCATGTCTTTACGGAATCAGGAACAGGATGAAATAGGAGAGGATTAGGGCCAGAGTAATGGATAAGGCTTAAGGAGAGGTTGAAGTTCAGGAAGATATAAAGGTTGGAGTAAGGCCCAAAGTTGGTTAAGTCTTCAGAGCTGGAGTGAAGAATTAGAATAAAAATTAGGGATGTCTATTGATCTCCTATCTTGGTAATAATAAGGTTATTGTAAAGAGTTCCTATCAAAATTGCTGCCTCCAAACATTGCAGTGGAATGTTCTTTGAGCTAAGAAGTATCGGTGGTGAGGCAAGGGTCGGTGTTGGGATCAGAGAGGACTTTCTGTCTAGAATCAAAATTCAGTGTATGTTTTCTGTGGGAAAGGGATATATCAATTACCTCAAAAAAGATGTTTTCAGAAATCTGGTAAAGGAAAGTATTTAGCATTTGTACTGGATCCCTGGGAATATAAAGGAAGTAGATTTCAAATTTTTAGTCAAGAAAGCATAAGTATTTTCAGTTTAGGTGATTAGTTTTACACTCTGGAGATCATCAGAAATTCTCAACATCTGAATGCCATCTACATGCTTTACAGAATGTCTGTTAATTGCACTTTTTAATATAAATCTATGTTGAGTGTGTACCTAGTATTTCAGATATTCTCAGGAGTTCTGGCAAATGATCAGGAGGAATACTGTTCTCATTTTTCATGAAAATACTTTCATAGATAATTCATAAAGAATTTTATTGTTGTAAATGCTATATAATTTTAGTTCCATTGTGAACAAGTGTACTGTGTTGATATAGTTGTGAGCAGACAAGCATTTTGCATAAATAAGTAGGAACTCATGCAGAAAGAGTTACAGAAGATTTATATTTTAGTTCTAAGCAGTTTAGTAGAGTTCAAAGGTAATGGGTCAGTAATGGGAAATCTGTAGAAGAGTTAGCACAATGGGTTATAGGAGGGTAACATGGCAACCAAAGTTCTGGGCATAACTGCTCATAACCCAGTAGGGCAAGGATGTATCTGAAGGGAAGGAAACCTGGTCAGAAATCTGAAAGCAGTTGGCATGGTAGTTAACATATTTAAGACTGAAAGATAATAAAATAGAAACCATAAACCAATGGTCATTGTAGAGAAGAACAGGACATGAAGGATGAGCTCTGATGCATTCCTGCAAATTTGCTATTATGATCCTAGCTTGTTTTTAATACCTTTGAAAGCAACTGAAATGTATCACAGAGCTTTATACCCAAAACCATTCATTCCTTTATGCAGCCTTCTTGAAGGCTTCTTGTCCATTAAAACTAACCTTGTCCAAACTAACCTTAGGCATGTTCTCCATTGATATTCCTTCAGGTATTCCCGTGGGCATCATGGAGGCAAGGCAAAAGATCTCTTGATCATAAGGCTATAGATGACCAATCAAATGGGCCAGGTGGCCTGGGGCATGGGCACCTTGATTCTTCCTGCAATCTGTCAATGACAGATGTGCACGGATGAACTGAGAATTTCCATTTAAAATTTCATGGAGAACATAATGTGCAGCAATGCACATTTTATCTATTTTTGAAATGTTATTGCATCACATATTCATAAGAAGGGCAAACATTCTAAATGTAGTAAACAGTAAAAGCATGACAGGCTCTTGAAAATATTTACCACTCTCATAAACCAATAACTCTTAAATGTTAGCACTGAAAATGCCTGGCCAGAAAGTACTTCATCACCTGGAGGAGGATTTTAAGCTGGGCACCTCCACTGACACTTTGCTTTGATTAGGGCTCCTGCCAATAGATTTGATCAATGTTCTGCTTGCCTAGTGGAACCTCCTAAATTCTCATTTGCAGCTGTCACTTTTCAGGGATTTGCAAACTCTCAGATCATTAAAGTGGCATGCCATGTGACTTAGATTTGACAGACAATCATTTACTAAAAATATCTGTCCTGATCAGTGCTGATGTTCTAAAGGGATATTTTCAGCTTCTTGTTCTCTCTCCCTTTCTGTGATGACACTGTACCCAGTGAGTTGAAAGCAGCAGAAGAAATAGCATTATTAAAGGCAGCAGGTTATCACAGTGCACAGCCTGCCAATGGGGATTTGGGTCAGAAGCAGGAATCCACACAGTCCTGTGAAGGTCTAATCTCTGTTGATCCTTATAGCCCATGGACTTGTCCCTGCATACTCCCATGGTTCTCAAATAGTCATAAGTCTTCTTTCCAAATGGCCTCTAATTAGAACCGCTGTTACTGTTGCTTGGTTGGGTAGATTTGATCTGACTTTGTTCAAGGCCATTATAATCTTTCCTGGTTCATGCTCAATTGGTGTGTCAGAGAGTAAGGCCTTGCATGATTTCTCAAATTGACAAGTAGTGATGGTTATGGGCTGGGAAGGCTAGATACATTGTGAGAAATGAATCTCAAAAAACACCACTGCAAGGTTAATCTATGGACTCCTCAACTCCTCTATTGCATATGTCCACTTTTTAAGCAGAGTAATACATAGCAAGGTAGAAACTCACCTTTTAAACTGCATTCTTTTGTGAATTTTACTTACACTCTGTGCTTTAGAATTTTAACTGCAATTGATGTTGGGATTTATCCCTTCTAGTGTATATCTTTATTCCTGAAGTGGTTGCTTTATAAACATTCTTGGCATCTCTGTTGAAAAATACTTGTTTCCAAACTGAGTACCGCCTCCATAAAGACTCCCCTCCCGAATAGAAATAAGTGGTTATTTCTCCCTATGTCATATTTTCAAAGGTTGTTCCTTTTACTCCAAATCTAGAAGTCCAAGGTTGTGCTGTTTAAATATTTCATCCTCATTATGTGCACGGTGTTGTTTAACCAAATATTTTATTGTAAGTAAACACAATGAAAATGTATTTTTTTTCTCTCTGCCTGTGACTTCTCCAGTAATTTAGAATTAGATTGGATGATGAGCTCTATCAGTAAGCCAGAGCCCACAGGCTACCCACATTTCTGAGCTAATTGAGGCAGGGATTGAGAAGATATACTTAGTGCTATCACAGTTTCACAAGATTATTGGTTTTGGATTGAAGGTTTCTTTTTAATTGACCCACTCTGATGGGTAATAGGTAAGGAAGGCCCATGAATAATTTTTTAGTTAAAGAATCCTATTTGCACTTCCTCTCTTCTGGCTCGTGTCATAGGACTATAATTTTAAATCGGATTCCTTGACCATCACTCCACGGGAACTGGAACACTTCCTGAAATCTTGAGTTTTCACATAGGAACTCTGACCTTTGTGTGACTCCTGTCTGCTTCCTCCTTTCAGGATCTATATCCTGCTCATGATTACTCTGTGACTAGCTGGAATCTTTCCACAAGTGGTCTGAAAGTTCTTCCTACAATATCACAACAGCAGTTTGTGAAGCTGCTGTTCTCCCTGGCCAGCCTCACAGACTATTTTCTCTAACTCATCCGATAACCTGTGTGACTGAGGCTGTATCTAGTCCTAGAGTCCTCTGCTCCCCGTTGCTGAGTTGTGCTAAGGTTCTAAAAGACTTCATACATAAGCCTTCTCTCATTATAATCCACTACTGGTAACACCAGAATTCTTAAAGGATTTGGGAGAAAGGAAAGGGTAATTTGGTGCTATTGTGGAAAGGCTGTTTAAAATTTTTCTGCAGAACTGTATTAAAATCGCAATATGTCTTTTTGTTGTTGCTGGTTTTTAAAATTTTTAATTTAATTTTTAAGTAATGAATGTATATTGTTAAGATATATATATTTTAAAGGTTTTGTTTATTTATCTGTCAGAGAGACAGAGAGAGTGAGTGCACAAGCAGGGGGAGCTGCAAGCAGAGGGAGAAGCAGATTCCCCACTGAGCCGGGAACCTGATGCGGGGCTCCATCCCAGGACCCTGGGATCATAACCTGAGTTGAAGGCAGATGCTTAACCACCTGAGCCACCCAGGTGCCCCTTGTTAAGATATGTTAATACTTCAAGGCTTATAATGGAGAATCAGGAGTTTCTTTCTTCAATTTTCATTTCCCCTGATTCTCACTCCACAGGGACAATTCCCTTAAGTACATTTAGCTGTTTCTTCTGGAGTATAATAATTTCATATTTAAAAATGTGTATGTTATCATTATTTTTCAGTTCTTGAAATTATCTTATTTTGAATTTATGTAAGATAAGGCTTGTAATTCTCACTGTCCTCTTGTTGCCATATACCCACGCAAGTTTCCTTCAACCCATCCTCTGAATATATCTATATTACCATTTAGATTGGATACGAATTTAGTATTTATATTATTCTAACTATTGACTCTGCTCATAGCTCTGCTATGGGGTATGGTATGATTATGTTTTCCTTCTTTGACTTTTAATTTTTCTTGAAGTTAATTATCCTATTTTTCATTTTCTCAGTTTTCTGTTTATGTATCACTACTTCATCTGCAAACTCTCTAACACAGCAATGAAACTCCTCTCAATATTACCTAAATGGTTGACTAATCTATTGTTCTCTCTCTGTCTCTTTTTTATCTTTTCATGATGATATCTTCCCAGGATCTTTCTCTTCTCTTCTTTCAGTTCAGACCATTTGCAGTCTCGGTTTGCTGCATAGCTGTGTCACCCTCGAGATTTCCTTTCACCTTCCTTCTAGGATTCCCCTATCTCCTGATCCAGGATCCTATATTTTTATCCTTCCTGGGTTAATCCATCCATTTTGGCGAAACATATCTGTAGCAGAGAGATTCAAAGGTTGCTACCATGATCCCCTTATCCTGGTATTTTTGCCTCTGTGTGTGAGGTACTTAGTGACTTGCTTCTAGGCAACAGACTATGTCAAGGGTAAAGGTTATTAGGTCAATGACTACATTAAATAAGATTGTAATGTTGGTCTTGCTAGAAGGCTCTCTTCCATACTGAAATTGAAAACAAACAACACACACACGAAAAACAAGCTGCCATAGTGTATGGAGAGGGCCTCATGAAAAAGGACTGAAGGCAATTTTGGGTGACAGTCAGCAAGAAATGAAAGTCCTTAGTCTGGCATCTGCAAATAACTGAACACTGCCTACAAATGAGTGAGCTTGGAAGGAAATCCTTCCCTAGTCAGACTTTCAGATGAGAGTGCTGGTCGTCATCTTGATTGTAGTCTTGTGGAGGACACAGCCAAATCATATCCCAAGATTTCTGTTCCATAAAACATGTGAGATAATAAATATATGTAGTTTTAAGCCACAAGATATGTGATAATATTATTGCACAGCAATCGAAAATGAATATTGTACTAAGTTTGGTAATATCACTATGCAGCAAAAGTGAACCAATGCATTATCTTTCAATACCTCCCTGAGAAAGGGTGCACCTTTTGCCTATGTGAACATGCCTTTCTTCTACCCTCAAACTTGACTGATAAGTTTGTTCTGTATAAAATTGCAGGGGCGCCTGGGTGGCACAGAGGTTAAGCGTCTGCCTTCGGCTCAGGGCGTGATCCCGGCGTTATAGGATCGAGCCCCACATCAGGCTCTTCTGCTATGAGCCTGCTTCTTCCTCTCCCACTCCCCCTGCTTGTGTTCCCTCTCTCGCTGGCTGTCTCTATCTCTGTCGAATAAATAAATAAAATCTTTAAAAAAAAATTGCAGGTTGGAAATAATTTTTTAATTCAGAATTTTGAAAGCTACATCCCTATAAAGCTGCTATTTGGAAATCTTATGGGTTAAAAATTTTTACCCATGTATCTGGCCCCTGTTTTTTTTCCTTTCCACAAGTATATAGGATCTTTGTGTTATGCCAAGTGTTTTAAAAGATACCGTTGATGTGCATTGATGCAGGTTTTTTGGGTGGTTCCTGCCAATTTGAAAAATAGGTGTCCCTCAATTCTGGGAAATTTTTTGAGATTATTAATGTTAGTTTCATCTTTTTTTTTCCTCCGTTTTCTTTTTTTGGATCTCCATTAACAAATTCCTGAATTGATCTTCCAAATTCCTTATTTTTTCTCCAGTTTCCAAGACCTGTAATTTTTTTTTTATTTTCTTGGGAAATTTTCTCAAATTTACCTGTCAACCCATCTATGAAATGTTTTATTTCTTTCATATTTTAATTCCCAACTATTCTTTATGTCTTTATTTTTTCACAGCATTTTTTTCATATCTTAAGACTTATGCCTTCTGTTGTTTATTTTTTGTTTTTCTCTCTCTTTTTTAAAGATTTTATTAATTTGCGAGAGAGAGAGGACAAAAATGAAAGAGGACATGGGGGGGGAAGGGTAGGAGGGGGAGAAGCAGGCTTCCTGCCGAGCAGGGAGCCCAAAGTGGGCCTCCATCCCAGGACCCTGGGATCATGACCAGAGCTGAAGGCAGACACAGCCAACTGAGCCACCCAGGCACCCCTATATTTTTGTTTTTTGGGTTTTTTTGAACTGTCTCTACTACAACTAAGTTACTTGTTTGTTTAGGTCTCTGTCTTTCATTTTAGAGGCATTCCTAAAATGTCTAGTAGTATTTGGCAGTCTACTCATATATCATAGTGAAGTACTAAAGAATAAAAGCTGTGGGTAGTAGGGAGTAGGTGCTTACATTCTGGTGTATTTCACTGTGGGGGTGATATGTTTCTCCAAAATCAATAGCTGCAGATCTTTTTTTCTTGGGCTATTTTATTTTCCAAGGTAGAAACCCTATAATCTCTTATTTTGGATGATAAGCCTGTCTTCCAACCTTCGGAGGGCTAAGTGAGTGAAGGAGACTGATTTGACAATTCATGTCAGTATGGTTTCTTACCTTTGGCCTCAGCTGGCTGAGGTCAACGTCTAGACCCTTTCTAGGCCAATTGTTATAGAATGATACTTCTGTCTTCTGCTAGGATAAGGAAAAGTTAGTTGGCTACCCAGTATACTCTGATAATATGTATGGAAATAAATTTGGCAATCTGAAGGGATTACTATAGGATAACATGTTATCATTTAAACATTATTCAAGTTCCTCTGCTTCTCAGCAGGTGTGCAATCGCACATTAATGTTCTATGAATGGGTTATAGGTATGTGAGCTACCCAACCACATCAGCTCTTGAAGAGCCACTAGGCCTCCAGCCATGAACAGTAGAATCCATTTACCCCTGCACAGCATACACACGTGACCATTTCCAATATGTGTTATGACATGAAAACATTGGAAAACACCATTCTCTATAATCTCACTCAACCTATATTTCTAGTCTTGCCTCTCAAAACCTCCCAGAATAAAATTCTCTTTTTAGTCAATACATGCAATCTCCCATTGCCTTACTTTTACTGTCCTATTTTATTTTTTGTTTACTCATCTAGTCTGTTCACCTCAATGTCCCACTTACTTATCCTTTAAGTCTAAACTCAATCTTCAACCATTATATAAAGTTTTCCTGGATCACTTTAGCTGTATATGATGTTTCTTTGAATTCTCATTACATTAATTTTCCATAATACTCATTTTCCTTTTTCTTGGTCTGTTTTATATTGTACTTATTTAAATGTAAGTTCTACCTAGCTAGATTGTGAGTTTACTGGAGGACCAAGTCTGTAAGTCTTACTACTTATTCATTGTGTTGACCCCTTTACTATATCATTTCATCTCCTCAGTAATCTTCTTTGGAATGAATGAATGAATCAATCAATCAATTAATGAAGCTAGTTTACTAGTACACTCTTGAACAACTTTTATTGCTAAACTTTAAAGTTCAATCTCTTTATAGACCCAAGTGAACTTTCTGTGGGAATATGCTCAGAAGTGATTTCTTCATTTTGATGGGATGGTAATATATTGTCTGGATATGGGGTGTGATTTTTTTCCTTTTGTGAAACTTTTATCAGCAGCAGAGTGTTGTTGTTTTTTCTGTCAGAATATACAAAGCAACATATTCTGTCAACTGGGTTTATAATTTCTTTAGAAGCTCTCCGATTCTCTTAAAATGACATGTAAAAAAATGAAAACCATAGAATTAAGCAGAGCATAAATCAGTGCCATTCAGAATTTTACCTCTTGTTTTCTCCTTAATCGGTTAGATGTGCATGTATAATGCACTTTGAAAATACCAACCCACTTATATTTTCCTCTGAAACTATTTGAAGGGGTTGTTGTTGTTGTCCACAAGAAGTACCTTTATTAGCTTTTTCTCCAAACCTTGTCCATTTAGACATTTTCATTTGTTTTGTTTCTTAGTTTATGGAATGCTACATTTTCATAACTTTCACTGCAGAATTCTCTGTACAACTTCTTTATTTGTACCACTTTCTAACATCAGTCCTCATCTGGCTCTGGCCTTTGACTTGCTGATAAGGCAGAGGTATAATTTCTGTACTCACTCTCTGGATTTACATCATTTATTAAAGTGATATGAAGTCCTTGAAAAAGTAAGGCTTATGGTTAAAAGCTCTGAGTTTGGGTTGTACTTCTACCAGTATTCAACTATCAACCTCTGGTAAATTATATCTTCTCTCTGCGTTTTTTCCTTCACATAGAAAGTAAATGGCTTAAACCAAACCATCAGTTTTCATATTATAATCCTTAATGATTTAAGATAGCAAGAAAATACCTCCCTGGCCAGACAAACAGAGAAAAGCAAGCTACACACACACATTCACAAAATAGTAGTTCTAGCTACAGCTAGGGTGGGGGAAATCAGGCTTGACAATAGGATGAAAGCATGTCATCACATTTTGTAGTCATATCTCTAATGTACCAAAGCATAAAGAAGTCACCATTGAGAGGAAGAGTCATATAAATTTGTGGAGAGATATCACTTTAGAGTTTGTCAGTAGAACTCATAAAAGAACATGAGGGGAAGACCTTATGTCTTTTCACTCACGTATTTCAGTGCCTAATACAGTATCTGTATTACACTAATGTTCAACAAATAATTATTGAATTAGTGAATGAATGAATGAATGAATGAATTCTTAAATGGAGTTTACATTTTGTGAGCTAAAATTTTTTCTTAAGAAAAAAAAATTGACTAGCTTTTGCTCTGTGTTGCATCCACACTTGCCTCTGAGACGATAGAGGCATTGTTGATGTAAATAGCTTTGAGCAACTTAATATGCTATGAGCCACAAGAGATATAGCACTGAAGCCAAATTGCATACATGCACAAATTTTACTAAAAAATTTGTCCAACTCAAAGACATAATGTCCTTCTATTTTTTAGGTGAAGCACCAAAATAGCCCTTTATATTAAAAAATAGTCACTCTTTTAGACCTAACTAAAGCCCTACCTTTCTCAAAAAAGATTTTCTTGGCAAAGCTGGATTACATTTACAAAAGCCAAATAGATTTCCTTTCCTCCTTCCATCCCTCTGTCCTTTCCTTGCTTTCATCCTTCCTTTCACATATATTTATTTTGTACTTATCCACAGGATGCCAGGCATTATGGCAAGTGCTAGATATTATATCATAAACTTGAGATAGACATGATTTCTGCCTTCAGGGAACTCACCATCAATTGGAGGGCTCAGACAAGTGTTTGCATGTGGGTCAGACTGATAGACAAGCATGTAGGTAGACCATTACACCCAATAGGGTTGTTGGTGTGCTCCAGGGAGACCAGCTTTCTAACTGTCAGAGAGTGTTTGTGGATACCGAGAAAGATGCTCATTTTTTCATTTACATAGGACCCCAAAGACCTAAGAGAAAGAACATGAATCTGGCCAGCACTGAGGCTCAGGCAATATATAGAGAGAGATAATGGTGAGGGAAACTCACATTAGAAAAAATACCATTAAACAGGTATTTTTACATGCCCTCTCCTTGCTAGATCCCCTGAAAAGTAAGTCTTGGAGTGAGGCTGATGGTCTTCTGAAACTCTTTTCTTCAGTGTCCAGTTGTTCTGTGAAGAAGAGAGCAGTGATATGAGACCAGCACCATATAACTAGTTGACTGAAGGAGCTAGTCTCCAGAAGCAGAGGACATTTGCTGCTTGCTAGCAAAGGAGAAGCATACCAGAAACCAGTAGTCCAGACCAGGTCCACAGAGAGACCAATAGTAATCACTTATTAGGAGTGAGCCAAGAGGGCCATGGAAGCAGCAACCATCAGAGTAGAGGGGCCACAAAAACCCTAATAGCAATCCTGATTGTGGAAAATCACATCTTTCCTCATACTCAGAGATTCCTGATGGAGATAATTAGATTTTGGAAAAGGTGAGAATCCTACTAGTCAAAAGATTGAGGTGTCAGACAATTGCCTTGTGCTCATTCTGTGCCAACCCCAAAGGAACCTAACAGGGTACTGGGCATGGGGTGTTCCCTGGGCAAGACTTCCAATAGGTAACTTGCTATCTATCAACCTAATGTGCTATACCAGCTATGCTCCTCCTTCACTCCCCAGATATACTCACTCAAGCATCTCAGACATCTGATGGTTATGGTACCTAGTAGTTCTCCAAACTACTTATCCTAAGTAGCTATCTACCCAGCCCAATTCTGGTTGTCTCATATTTGAATGTGCTCTTTCTTCTCCCAAAAGAAGGTTGCATTTCTTTAATACAACAATATTAGTCAAGTGTATGGATTAAGCTGATCCAATTAAAATAATTCAAGTAAGACTGAAATCATTCAATAATCATTGATTATTTATTTTTTTCGAAGTACTATCACAGATAATGTGTAAGACACAGTTTTTACTTCAATAACTTTATAAACTAGTCTAAGAGATGGAACATTTGTAATGAGAACTATAAAATTAGGCAGAATGGATTAAGTATCCAGTTTGTGGTATGATAGGAGAGTTCAGAACGGGGAGAAATGACTTTGAATTTGGGATAATAAGTCTACATGAAAGTGTATTTGAAATGATTCGTAAGATAAGTAAAGGAAAGGACTTTTGGAAAGATGGCAGAGTAGGAGAATATTAAGCTTACCTCATCCCACAGGTACACCTAGATAACAGCTCCATCAGTACAACTAACCCAGAAAATGACCTAAAGGCTGACAGAACAGACTTTCCACAATTAGTCATAAAGAAGAGGCTACACTGAAAACAGTAGGAGGGGCACAGATGTAGTTGGGAATCAAACTCCTGGTGAAGACTAACCACAAACAAGAGGAGCACCACAAGCACGGAGAAGGGAAAGGAGCAGACCTCACACCAGGCACCCCAGACATAGGGTACTTACATTGAGAAGACAAGTCCCTATAACATTTGGCTTTGAAAGCCAGTGGGGCTTAACTTTGCAAGTCTTTACTATAAGTGGGGCTTAACTTTAGACACTTTAAAACTCAGTGGGCTTGGCTCTGGAAGAGCTGGAGGGTAATAGTAAGTAGTCCCAACTTTAAAGAGCCAGCATAATAAAACAACCCCACAGAGATACAGCATGGAAGTAGCAGTTTGAAAAGCACCTGGGGTAAATGTGAAGGGAATTTATTAACTAATTGTAGAACATGTGCTGGAGGGGCAGGGATAGTTAGAAGATTTCTCCAAGACCAAAGAGCAATCTGGTGCCACCATTCCCTAGCCTAGATAGCCAGACACTCGCTGGGACTAGCACCAACACACTCCCCCTACGTTGCTAATACCACATGCCCTGTCATGTACCCTGCTTGTTTAGTCTCCTGCCATCTGCCCCATCCAATGCACTGCACTCCACAGGAGTCCCTCAAAAGCAGTGCCTGCTGGTCACATCTTGCAAGAAGCCCCTGCAAGGACTGGCACCCATCTAAAGTGACTCCTTCCCTGGGGAGAGAGGAAGGTAAACAACTGTACATACCAGTTTGACTGTAGCCCCAGCAGATGGACTGGGGACAGATATCTAATTTATTTGCTAGCCCTACACACCACCAAAAATCTCTTAAAGGGTAGCACAGGGAGGGGAGCCCTGTAGTACAGGGTCACTGCAACCCCAACAAATGGTTTGGGAGCAGGCTTTTGGTCTGACTTGTGTCCCTGCTAACCAATAAAAGCTTCCCTTGGCACAAGGCAGGCAGAGTACTCTGCAGGTTGGTGCTACTGCAGCCCCAACAGCTGGACTGGCAGTAGGCATTTGATTTGACTGCTGACACTGCCCAACTATAAGCCCATAGCAGCCCCAGAGTGGCCCCTAGACAGCACAGGGAGAAAACCCTGCCCAAAAGAGGCAAAGTGGGCTATTGCAGCCATCTGGATTGGAGGCAAACATGGCTCAGCAACAACAGTAGGGTGCATGAAACCCACAGAGAGGACATCCCTGCAGTGCCTTGTGCTGGTGAACAGGAGACATACTACAGAACTTCTGCAGAACTTATTCTTTATAAGGCCATTATTTTCAAGAACAAAAGATGTAGCTGACTTTCCTAATACATAAAAACAAACACAGAGTTAGAAAAAATGGGGAGACTGAGGATTATGTCCCAATTGAAATGATAGGATGAAACTAAAGCAAAAGAGTTAAATGAAATGGAGCTAACTAATATGCCTGATAAGGAACTCAAAATAATGGACATAAAGATACTTACTGGACTTGAAAAAATAGTGGAGGATCTCAGTGAGACTTTCAACAAAAAGTTAGAAAATGTAAAAAAGAACCAATCAGAGATGAAGAACTCAGTAACTGATTTAAAAAAAAAAAATACACTAGAGGGAATCAACAGCAGATTAGAGGAGGAAGAATGGGTCAGTGATCTGGAAGGCAAAGTAATGGAAAGAAACCAAGCTGAACAACAAAAAGGAAAGAATAATAAAAAATGAGAATGGGTTAAGGGACAGTGACAACTCAGTGACATCATCAAGTGTAATAACATTTGCATTATAGGGGTCTCAGAAGGAGAAGAGAGAGGAAAGGGAGCAGAAAATTTATTTGAAGAAGTAATTGCTGAAAACGTCCCAATATGGGAAAGGAAACAGACATCCAGGTCTAGGAGGTACAGAAAGCTTCCAATAAAATCAATCCAAGGAGGTCCACAACAAGACACTAATAATTAAAATGGCAGAAGGTAGTGATAAAGAGAGAATTTTAAAAGCAGCAATAGAAAAGAAAAACAGTTATATGCCAGGGAAACCCCATAAGGCTATCAGCTGATTTTCCAACAGAAACTTTGTAGGCTAGAGAAGAGTGGCATGATACATTCAAAGTACTGAAAGGAAAAAAAAAAAACAAAAAACCTGCAATCAAGAATACTCTATCCAGTAAGGTTACCATTCAGAATAGAAAAAGAAATGGAGAGTTTCCCAGACAAACAAGAGTTAAAGGATTTCATCACCACTAAACCAGCCTTATAAGAAACACAAAAGGACATTTTCTGAGTGGAAAGAAAGGGCCATAATCAGGAGTAGGAAAATTATGAAAGGGAAAAAATATTGCAAGTAAACATAAGCATAGTTAAAGTGGATTAATTACTCATAAAACCATTATGGAGGTTAAACACAAAAACAGTAATATCAATTATATATATAAAAATCAGTCAAAGGATTCACAAATTAAAAGGATATAAAATATGACATCATATACATAAAACATGGTGGGCAGGGGTGTAAAAATGTAGTACTTTTAGAATGGGTTCAAACTTAAATGACTATCAACTTAATATAGACTGCTATATGTATAGGATGTTATATATGAACCTCATGGTAACCACAAATCAAAAACCTCTAGTAGATATGCTTGGATTCCATTCTCTTTATTTTTTGCATATTGCTAAAGAAAGTCATCAAACCACAAAGGCAAAAAAACAGCAAGACAAGAAAGGAACAGAGAACTACAGGAACAACTGTAAAAAAAAGTAACAATACAGCAATAAATACATACCTATTAGTAATTACTTTGAATAGTAATTGGACCAAATGCTGTAGTCAAAAGACACAGGGTACCAAATGATTAAAAAACCAAGACCTGTCTGTATGCTGCCTGTGAGAGACTCATTTCAGACCTAAAGACACATTCAGATTGAAAGTGAAGTGGTGGAAAAAAGTTTATCATGCAAACAGGAGCAAAAATAATACTTGTCATGAAGACAAGTGAAAATGAAAACAAAATGGTTCAAATAAAATCTTTGTGATGCATCAAAAGCTGTTGTAAGAGGGAAAATTATAGCTATATACAGGCCCATCTCAAGAAGCAAGAAAGAGATCAAATAAACAACCTACCCTTACACCTAAAGGAGAGAGGGGGAAAAAGAACAAAGTACAAAGCCAGCAAAAGGAAGGAAATAATAAAGGTTAGAGGAGAAATAAATGAAATAAAGTTAAAAAGATAGAACATATCAATGAAACCAGGAGCTGGTTCTTTGAAATGATCAACAAAATTGATAAACCATTAGCCAGACTCATCAAAAAAAGGAGAGGACTCAAATAAATAAAATCAGAAGTAAAGGAAGAGAAATAACAACTGACACCACAGAAAACAAAGGATTATAGGAGAATATTATTAAAAAGTATTTGCTAACAATTTGGACAATGTAGAAGAAATTGATAAATTCCTAGAAACATACAACTTTCCAAAACTGAATCAGGAAGAGAGAGAAAATTTGAACAGACTGGTTACTAGCATTGAAACTGAATCAGTATTTAAAAACTCCCATCAAACAGAAGTCCAGGACCAGATGTTTTCACAGGAGAATTTTACCAAACCTTTAGAGAAGAGTTGACACCTATTTTCTCAAAATATCCCAAAAAATAGAAGAAGAATGAAAGTTTCCAAATTCATTCCACAAAGTCAGCATTACTCTGATACCAAAACTAGATAGATATTACAAAAAAGATAAGTACACATCAATCTCTGGTGATTATAGATGCAAAAATTCTCAATGAAACATTAGCAAACCAAATCCAAACAATACACTGAGAAAATCATTCACCATAGGATTTATTCCAGGGATACAAGGGTGGTTCAATATTTACAAATCAATCAATGTGATATATCCATTAACCAAGAGAAAGGATAAAAACCATATGATCATCTCAATAGATGAAAAAAAGAATTTGACAAAGCACAACACCCATTCATGATAAAAACTCAACAAAGTATGTTTATAGAGAATATACTTCAGCATAATAAAGGCCATATATGAAAAACTCATAGCTAACATCACACTGAATGGTTAAAAACTGAAAACTTTTCCCCTAAGATCAGGAACAAGAGAAGGATGTCCATTCTCACTACTTTATTCAATGTAGTACTGGAAGTCTTAGCCACAATAAGACAAGAGAAAGAAATAAAAGGCATCCAAATTTGTAAGGAAGAAGTTAAACTATTTGCAGATGACTTGATATTATATATAGAAAACCCTGAAGAGGGGCACCTGGGTGGCTCAGTCATTAGGCGTCTGCCTTCGGCCCAGGGTGTGATCCCAGTTTCCTGGGATTGAGCCCCACATTGGGCTCCCTGCTCTGCTGGGAGCATGCTTCTTCATCTCCCACTCCCCCTGCCTGTGTTCCCTCTCTCACTGGCTATGTCTCTCTGTCAAATAAATAAATAAATAAATAAAATCTTAAAAAAAGAGAGAAAAAAAGAAAACTCTAAAGACTCCACCAAAAAACTCCTAGAGCTGATAAATAAATTCAGTAAAATTGCAGAATACAAAATATACAGAAATATATTGCATTTATATACACTAATAATGAAGAAGTAGACAGAGAAATTAGGAAAACAATCCCATTTACAATTGCACCAAAAATAATAAGATGCCTAGGAATAAATCTAACCAAAATTGAAAGACCTATACTCTGAAAACTATAAAACATTGATGAAAGAAATTGAAGACAACACAAACAAATGAATTTGTTCCATGCTCACATATTGAAAGAACAAATATTGTTAAAATGTCCATACTACCCAGAATAATCTACAGATTTAATGCAACTCCTGTTAAAATACCAACAGCATTTTTTCACAGGACTAGAACAAACAATCCTAAAATATATATGGAATCACAAAAGACCCCAAATAGTCAACACAATCTTGAAAAAAGAAAAAAAGGTGGAGGTATCACAATTCCAGATTTTAAGATCTACCACAAAGCTGTAGTAATCAAAACATTATGGTACGGGCACAAAAATAGACACATAGATCACTAGAACAAAGCAGAGAGTCCAGAAATAAACCCATGCTTAAATGGTCAATTAATCTATGACAAAAGAGACAAGAATATACAATGGGAAAAAGACAGTCTCTTCAACAAATGGTGCTGGGAAAACTGACCAGCTACACAACAAAAGAATGAAACTGGACCAATTTCTTACACCATACACAAAAATAAACCAAAATGGATCAACAATTTAAATGTGAGACTTGTAACCTTAAAATTCCTAGAAAAAACTAAGGCAGTAACCTCATTGACGTAAGCTGTAGAAACATTTTCCTAGATATGTCTCTTTAGGCAAGGGAAAGAAAAGTAATATTAAACTAGTGGGACTATACCAAATAAAAAGTTATGCACAACAAAGGAAACAACCCACAAAACAAAAAGACAACCTACTGAATGGGAGAAGATATTTGCAAGTGATCTATCTGATAAACAGTTAATATCCAAAATATATAAAGAACTTTTATAACTCAACATCAAAAAACCCACAAATAATCCAGTTAAAAAATGGGCAGAGGACCTGAATAGCCATTTTTCTAAAGAAAACATACAGATAGCCAAGAGACATATGGAAAGATACTCAACATCACTAATCATCAGTGGAATGCAAATTAAAACCACAATGAGACATCACTTTACATCTGTTAGAATGGCTAAAATCAAAAACATAAAGAGTATCAAGTGTTGGCAAGGAGGCGTAGAGGAAAAGGAACCCTCGTGCACTGTTGTGGTAATGCAAACTGGTGCAGGCACTGTGGAAAACAGTATAGAGTTTCCTCAAAAAATTAAAAATAGACTTACCATATGAGCCAGTAATTCCACTACTGGGTATTTACCCAAAGAAAGTGAAAACGCTAATTCAAAAAGATATATGCAGGGACACTTGGGTGGCTCAGTCAGTTAAGCGGCTGCCTTCGGCTCAGGTCATGATCCCAGGGTCCTGGGATCAAGTCCCTCATTGGGCTCCTTGCTCGGTGGGGAGTCTGCCTCTTCCTCACCCTCTGCCTTCTGCTCCCCTTGCTTGTGCTCTCTCTCTCTCTGACAAACAAATAAATAAAATCTTTTTTAAAAAAAGATACATGCATCCATATCTTTATTGCAGCATTATTTACAATAGCCAGGATATGGAAGCAACTCAAGTTGTTAGATGAATAGATGAATGTTTAAAGAAGATGTGGTAAATATGTATACAACCAGTGTTTTATATTTCCCAGCCATAAAAAAGCATGAGATCTTACCATTAGTAACAGTGTGAATGGACCTAGAGGGTATAATGCTAAGTGAAATAAGTCAGAGAAAGACAAATACCATGATTTCATTCCTATGTGGTATTTAAGAAACAGAATAAATAAAGAAAAAAAAAGAAAAACCACTCTCTCAAATACAGAATGGTGGTTGTCAAGGGGAGGTAGGATGGGGAATAGATAAAGTACGTGAAGGGGATTAAGAGTACACTTATCCTTAGAAATATATAGAATTGTTCAATCTGGGCGCCTGGGTAGCGCAGTCGTTAAGCGTCTGCCTTCGGCTCAGGGCGTGATCTCAGCGTTATGGGATTGAGCCCCACATCGGGCTCCTCCGCTGGGAGCCTGCTTCTTCCTCTCCCACTCCCCTGCTGTGTTCCCTCTCTTGCTGGCTGTCTCTCTGTCACATAAATAAATAAAATCTTAAAAAAAAAAGAATTGTTCAATCATATTGTACACCTGAAACTAATATAACACTGTATGTTTACTATATTTGAATTTTAAAAAACGAAATAGGTAAAGGAAAATGTTTATGTTGGAGGCAGGGGCAAAGTCATTCCAATAAGGGAGTTTTTTCACTCTTCCCAGGATTACTTAAATTTTGGAAATGGATGTCTTTTAACCAAATGGATCTCTAATGGGTGAAACTACTGCCAATAAAAAAGGGTATGAAAAAAGAACTATCACTTACAGGGTTCCTGTTCTTCACAGGGGCTATGCTAGGCTCTTTGCCTGTGTTACCTCACTTAAATTTACAGCTCTATGGACTTATCATTATTATCTTTATTTATAGATGAGGATATTCAGGCTTAGAAGTTAAATAAACATGCTCCGTGTTCCCAACTTGTGCTAGAATGCAGATTCAGGTCTGCCTGGTTATAATACTGGACTAAATTTTTCCCAACTATTTGAAGTGTATAGTATTTTACCTAAAAATAAGAAGAAAAAAAATTAAGGCAGAGGAAGAGTTCTGGCTCAAATGACTAGAGAACTACTTTAAAGTTAATCAGATACCATTACTGTAAGCATTCTTGGAGTCTTACTGTTAATAAATATTAACAATTTCCAAGAGGGGGTACACACTGTATTATTTCCCTAATTGGACCACAGAACTGGATTTTTGTGGAGCACTCTGTGAGTGCATTCATGAAATATGTGTTGGAGAATGCTGCATTATAGCCCAGAATACAGAGCAGAGTTTCAGCTGATATGGGGTAGATGAGGAGGTAGCTGTTTAGGACCCAGGAACCTCCTTTGTTCTACTCAAAGCACAGCACATAGGCAATCACTTTCTTTAGCTTCCAGTTGGGTCAGCCTTCACTGAACACATCTTAGGAGCTCAATCAATACTCAGAGAATTGAATTGAATTAGAGAATGCAGCACATCCTCTCATTTCACCAGAGGTGCTACCAACAGCAGAACTATTTAGAGTAGTTGTGTGGGGAACTGCCCTGCCAACAGCTTTGATTTGGTAGCTCTGGAGGCAGCAGAAGGTCATGGTGTGAGGGTCCTCTCTCTGCACAATCCCCTAGTAAATTTCAGTTTCTCTTCCTACTCAGGATCATCTCCTCTCCTTACACTCAGCCCCAAGTTATGATTTAAAGCCATATGGTGTGTTTTCTTAGTGTTTCAAAGAAAGACTAGTTTGCATCATTCTTTTCATCAAACATTAATATGGTGGTTCACTTTGAAGACAAAATATTATACTTCAAGCTCACCCAGAGATAATTGCAACATCTTAGTCTATTCGAGCTACAAAACCTATAGCTTTTTTGTGGGGGGATGAAATTCTAGAAATTTCTGTCTATATACTCTCCTGGATTATCAAGTAGAGAAAAAATAGGATTTCAAGAACAAAAGAGAGATGTCTGATCTACATGACTAAATTTTGTCCAGCTGCCCTTTCAGTTTTAAAGAAATGGTGGCATACACACACACACACACACACACACACACGTTTATACATATATACATATTTATAGAATATGGTAAGGAAGAATAATGATATCTCTGTTTAAATGGAACTTTCAGCCTATTAGAAGTTTTTAAATATCCATCTTACTAGCTTTGATTGTTACTGAAATCCTGTAGAGGGAAAATGTCAATTATTTATTGACCTCCATGGCTTAGAGGAGGTCACTGAGACCTGCGAGGATGGTGACTTTTAATGGCCACAAAGCTATTTAATTTATTTGAACATATCTACTGAGCAACTAATACGTGCTAAGCGCTGTACTAGGACTTGGGAATATGAGGATGAAGATAAATAAGATACTGTCCCTATCCCCAAAGATCTATCAGTCCAAGAGGAAAGACCAACATGGAAATGGCAAATTGGAATCTGTGGTGATAAGCACAGTGAAAAGTTCTGCTTATAGTGCTGAAAGAACATCTGCTTTCTTAGTGAGATATGATACACGTGTTGAGAGTCATTCAGAACAGTGGTTCCTAAACTTCAGTGTGTACCCAAATCACCACAGAGTGCTGGGTCTCTTCCTCAGAGCTCCTGACTCAGTAGGTCTACGGTGGAGCCTGAGAATTTGATTTTCAACATAGGGTGCTGATGCTGCTGATCTAGGGACCACACTCTGAGAGCCATTGATTTAGGGACTAGTTGAAGTACAGCTTTGGTAGTGTATTCATCATTAAAAGGACAGGGAAAGGTATCCAAGCTGGAAATTTCCTTTCTGGAAATTATCAAATTGTTTTAAGAACCCAGTGGCATAGGGAATTATACATTTTTAATGGGATAAATTAATACCCTGCAATGTAACTAACCAAGGTTTGGGGGCATGAGAAGGGAAATAAGAAAATAGAGAGTGTGGATGGATCCTTGTTTAAGACTGTCCTAGGAGTGGAAAAATTATAAATGTTGGAAACAGTGTCTTTGGGCATGTGATCTCCTTTGGATTGGAGGAAATGAAGGCAGGTTGGGTCAATAGGCTTATCACAGTAGTTTCCATACTGTGAAATGATGGGAATAATTGTTAAAGCTGAGTATCTACGGAGGTGTCTTGAGGGGAAGAGGCAGGTTTTGTGCCTTCCCCGTTGCTTCACAGTAGCTATGCTTTTGTTTTATATTCTATCTATTGGGATTCCATGTAATAATTCATATTCTCAGAAGGTACTACGGCCAAATGTAATTTGGCTTCAATTGAACTAATATAAAAGGAAGAGGTCAAGGATTTGAGAGTCTTGATGGGTTTTGCTGAAATGGGGGTTCTTTGTAGTTTCTATCACAGCTCATGCTCTTTCTGGTTGCTAAGGTGAATTTTTTTGTGTGTGTGTAGCAGTGATTCTGTTTCTGATAATGTTTTCATGAAGAAAACCCAAATGAGATAAACACAGCTGTCTGCTAGTGAAAAGGTTATACACAATTACTCCCAAGGGCCTTGAGAAGTCAAGAAACGTATAGCCCTTTTAGCTAGATACTGTGTCCAGGGGTCATTTATTTATTGGGAACATGGGGTAATTAGCAAATTCACTGGCCTATTTGGCATTTGTCTTATTGATCCCCTGATATTTTATAAATGTTTTCATTCATGTGATTCTATTTGCTCTCCTTATATAACTCTTTCTGGTGTGTTTATGGAGAAAGTGAGGAAAGAGGAAACAATTTTATACAAAGATATTTATACATGAATGTACCCATCAAAACAAGGATAAGGGAGGCAAGATAAAAGGCATGTTATAATTTAAGCCAGTGTTTCCAAAATATGTTTGGATACCAATTTATATAAAATGTTTGTTAGAAATAAATATCTAGATTTGAAACTACTAAATCAAAATATTCAGTGGAACATTTTGAATCTGTATTTTTAAGAAGTTTTCAGGTGATTCTTATACAATCAACTCACTGGATATTTAAAAACCATAGCTTTAGGCCATCAAACACCTATGTGTGGCCCTATTTGATGTATTCAACCAGGGCCAGTCTACAATACAAGAAGCTATGTCTAACATGTGGGGAAGCCTAAACTTTTTGCCCACCCCTCATTCACCACTACCATTTTTATTTGCTTCTGTGGGTCTTCCTTCCTCAATATAATATGTTTAAAATAGATAGTCTCTGAAGATCCTCTGGGAAATAAGCAGCAAAAACTAAAAAGAATATAGGTTATAGAACTACCCTCAGGGAAAAATATAAACCAATTCCAGGCTTGTAAATGTTTCCTGATTCTTAAGTATTTGAGTGAGTTTCAGTATTTTGGTACCACTGAAATAATCAGTTACCATAGCATATGCAGAGAATATGGGAAGAGAGATTGATTTAATTACATTATCTTTTTAGATTCTTAAAACAGTTCTGCATTGTAGCGTTGTTACCCTTTATATTGAGAAGGGGGAACTCAACATAAATAACTACCTCAGTGTCACATAGGTAATAAGTGACAATGTCAGGACTCAAACTGACATTTTTTGGTTCTAAAGGTTACATTTCTTCACTATATTGTGTAGTACCTATGCAGTTTATCATGTTTCCTGCTACCATTAGCATGGATGAATGCCAAGATGTTTCCTGAGGAAACAACTGTATATTTCGGATCGTTTGACTAAGGCTCCTAGGAAGGAGGGTAATTGTGTACGTGGCAGTTTTGGTGCACAGAGGATGAGAGCATGCACTCTGGATTCAAGCTAATGTTTTAAATACCACCGATAACTATTTGTGTGACCTTGGGAAGTTATTTTTAGGATCACTAAGGCTCAGTTTCCTCACCAGAAAAATGGACGTAATTGTTCTACCTACTCAGGGTTGTTATAAGAATCACACACTATGAAGTTCTCAACACAGGAACTGGAGAGTAGTAAGTATGGAATACATTGGTCAAGTTGGAGTCTTTTTCATCTGCACGTGGTCACACGGACCCACCTCAGCCAAGATAGTGCATTGTTAGATCATATTGTGGTTTCTTTTTATTATTTTTTTCTCTGAAACAAGAGCTTTCCCCCATCATATTAATGAAATCAGTTTTTATTTCAGCATAATCTTCTTTCATACAATTTAATGATTCTTGATAAGTATGATTTTTTAAACTGTATAATTAAAAATAGTTTGGCTTTATACTATCACTAAGCAGAATTTTGTAACAGGGAGGGCTTGATTTTTGAATTCATACAGTATTGGGTCCAAATATCTCCACCATCATTCTCTAGTTGTGCGAAATATGGCAGTTTCTCCAAGACTCAGTTTCCATTTGTTAAATGAAGATAGTAGTATCTATGTTAAATGGGTATTGTGAGGATTTAATGTTCAAAGGGTCTAATAACATGTAAAATACCTGTCAGTAAAATTATCATATAAGAATGTTTCCAGCAGCAAGTAACAGAAGACCAACACACACATACAATGACTTAAACAAATAGGGTTCTTTTTTCCTGATAACAAAATCCTAAAGAAATATAATTGCTGATATTGGATGAGCTGCTCAGTAGTGATGGCATAAACTCAGACTCTCACTTCTTTCTACCAGCCTTAACCATTACCTTTCATCCTCTGAAATTGTTACCGCATGATCACAAGCTGACTTCTGTACCTTCTGACTTCAGTTATAAGAAGAAAGAAGAAAAAAAAAAGAAAAAGAATTTAAAAGTCTTCTCTTCTGGAGACTTAGTCTTTGTACTCAGAAATAGAATTCCTTTGCTACCAAAGTACCCGTTTATAGATCATTGGCCAGAACTGGGTCACATCTTCCCTTTTAGGCCAATCAGTGGCCAAGGGTAATAAAATTACCATGATTTGTCACCTGGGCTAGAGCAAGGAGGGGTCTAACCTATATGAGATAAAGAGATCTTTGCCAGACCCCTGAAACAATAGCGTTTTATTAGTCAAATAAAAAAAAATGGGACCAGGGCAAAGGAGATGTTAGGTGGACCATGGAAAGTATCTACCTTAATAGTCATTCAACAAAGGCTAATTTTATTCTCCTCTTACCTAATAAGAATGAAGTTTATTCATTCATAAATAAAATAATTTGTGGTCAGTTTACCAGTCTTGATATTTAGCTCATGAGAATAAGACCACTGAATCCAAACATACAATAGGATCTAGAAAGTTGCCCTTAAAATAGCTGGCCTTTTAAGAAATAAACTTAATAATTTGGATTAGGTTTTTTAGCATGAATTCCAAAGAATGGATTTTGATCTAAATATTGGAGATTAATAGCAACTGTTGAGCTACTATCAAAGAATGCTGGTCGTGGTTAAAGATTTAGGTAATAGAACTATCTGGGAGAGTAGGATTTGCATTGGACCTTTTCTCAGACTTACATTAGTTAGGCACAGTAAATGGAGGAGGGGAGAGCTGGAAACATAGCTTAGTGTCAAGAACTGCCTCTTCTCATGTGGGAAGGTTTGACTCAATACCATTTCATCATAGGTATATCCCAAGCCAAGATCTACTCCTACTTAACATTTCTAGGCTCAAATCTTACCACTCTCTACCCTGCCACCTCTCCCTCTGCATCACAGCTCCTTGTCTCCCCTGATATACCCACCAGACTAGGTCCCCTGTCACAAACTGCCTGAGTGCCTGGTACATCCCTTGTAGCACATACAACACTTGTACATAAGTGATTGGTTATTTTTGTAATTATGGTTCACTACTTCTCACCCAGTAGACTATAAGCTCCTTGAGGTGCTATATCCTCAGCACCAACAGATGTTTGATAAATGATAAGTAATCCATAAATATTTTTTAACATGCATATTTAGAATGTGACAATTAAGAAATTTATCTGAAAATCCAAATATACTGACAAATTGGGGAGGAGGGAGTGAATTTTCACTTCATAAAATAATTTCCTGGAGGAGTTCTTTAAACATGGGGCTTCTTTCAGGCATTTAAAATGGATTTGATTTAGCAGAATTTGGTTCACATTACTTTTCTGGAACACACACACACACACACCCCTATCCTTATTGCAAAACCATATGCTACAAACACATCCTCTCAATCCTTCACTTCCAGGCATGATCCAAAGCTAATTATGAAAAAAAAAATTAAAAAGGAGGGCGGGGAAACATGCTAGCTCTAGAATTCCAGCCCAATGATTAACAAGATAGAATAATGCTGAGAAAGATCAAGTGCCCCCTAGGGAAATTAGGATAAGAGTATGTGGCCCTAAAATAATCCTCTCCCACCCTTTCTTCTAACAGCAGGGTTGATTTTGAGTCAGTTCCGGTGCCTAAGTCTGTTCCATAGAAGACTGGAATTCCTCTCTGAAACAAGCTGACTAGGCTGTTGGCCAAGCACATTAGTGTCAGGAGGGTGGATGGCGGCAGTAGTGGTGGTGGTAGTGGTGATGGAATATCTGGACCTGAGTAAAAATGATAATGGCTACTACCAGTCCCTAATGCTCATTGTGTGCTCTATATTGTGATGTGCACTGTACTTAGATCACTTCTTTTAAACTTTGGACTCCTATCTGCCATTTACTTTATAATTTTCAGAAATTCATTTTTTTAATTTAAATTCAGTTAGCCAACATATAGTATATCATTAGTTTCAAATGTAGAGTTCAATAATTCAATGGTTGCATATAATACCCAGTGCTCATCACATAACCCAATTACCCCATGCCCCCACCCACCTCCCCTCCAGCAACCCTCCGTTTGTTTCCTATAGTTGAGTCTCTTATGGTTTGTCTCCTTCTTTGGTTTCTTCATTCAATTTTCCCTCCCTTCCCTTATGACCCTCTGCACTGTTTCTTAAATTCCACATATGCATGAAACTGTATGATAACTGTCTTTCTCTGACTGACTTATTTTGCTTAGTATAATACCCTCCAGTTCCATCCATATCAATGTAAATGGCAAGATTTCATTTTTTGATGGCTGAGTAATATTCCATTTATATATATACCACATCTTCATTTTTCATTTGTTGATGGACATCTCAGCTCTTTCTATAGTTTGGCTATTGTAGACATGGCTGCTATAAACATTGGGGTGCATGTGTCCCTTCAGATCATTATATTTGTATGTTTGGGGTAAATACCTACTAGTGCAATTGCTGGGTTGTAGGGTAGCAAAAATATGGAATGCTTCATGAATTTGTGTGTCATCTTTGTGCAGGGGCCATGCTAATCTTCTGTGTATCATTCCAGTTTTAGTGTATGTGCTGCCAAAGTGAGCACTCAGAAATTCATTTAATCTCTTGTCATTCTGCAAGTGAAACAAACGATGCCTGTTTTATCTCCTCACAAAATAAAACTCAAAGTAGACGATGAATGTGAATACACTCTGTAAAGCACTATAGAAATATAAGACATTTAACCATGCCTTATATTTGTATTTATTTATATATTTCACATATGTAATTATATATGCTATATCTATTTACTTTTATATTTCGTACTTTGACTTCTATTTGTATTTCTTTTATTTAGACAAACATTTAGTTAGATCTATGCTCAGGATATAATGGTAACTGAAAGGCCACCTAGTTCCTCAAATTTTGAGATTAAGAAAAGCCTTCTTGGAAAAAGAGAGGCCAGAGTTGCCTCTTAAAGAATGTAAAGAAGTTGCACAAGTGAAGTGGGATCGAGGAGTCCAGGGCATACCACGCAGAGGCAACAGAATGAGCAAAACGAGAAAGACATCCAACAGTAGCCAGCAGTTGGTATTGGAAAGTAAAAGCAGTTTAGTATTACTAGATATAGGACTTGAGTCAGTGTCAAACAGTGAGGCTGGAAAATTACACAAAAGCCAGGTTATCTAGGGCATCCCGTGCCCTACTAATGTGTTTGATCTCTATTTATGGAGAACAAATGAACTGCTTTAAGCAGAGGGATGACATGGTCATATTTGTATTTTAAAAGGATCAGTCTGTAGGTAGCATGAAGGATAGATTTGAAGGGAACAAAACTGGAAAAGGAAAGTTAACTTAGGAGGCTAAACAATAATTCTAGCCTGATGACAAGGCCTCAACTGGACTAATGGTAGTTGGGATGGAGAATATGGAATAGATTCCCTGAATGTCTGTGGCTTAGGGAAAAGTTTCGCATTGGCAAATATGGCAATAAAGAAGAAAAAAGTAAAAGTCCATAGTGAATCCAAGATCCATAAATTTTTCCTGGATAGATGGGTAGAGAGATGGAGGGGTGGATGGATAATTTGGTATGTAAATGCTGAAAGAGCTTGATTTGGTTCTGTACTTCATGAGATCCTAGAGATTTGATTTTGTTTTTACTCTCTTAAGTCTGATTACTCAATCAAATTAGTCACTCAAGTACCAAAATCCCATGAATCCTATGATGTACCAAAAACTGCAGGACTTTCTTGGAATATAAAAATGAATACTGTTCACTCTCTTCAATAAATTTACATTCTTGATAGAGAAACAAGACTTATCATAAGGCAGCCTGGGGGGCAAATGATGTATGTGGGAATGAGTGGTTCAAATCTTTGGATATGAAAGAGATGGAATGGGGTGGCATGGTGGCTTTATGTTGCATATGCAACCTTACGGGACCTGGAATGGAAAGAAAAGCACAGTCAGGTCAGAGGAGAGGGGAAGGAATTAATAGCAGGGAGAGTGGAAGGGTGAGGGAATTACAGTGCGAGGGAACTGGCAGATCTGTGTTTGAGGGTTTTAAGTAGGCTACTATGGCTGGAGAAGCCCTCCTTCTTGTCTAGTCACAAATGGGACATGCCAGGTGGTTCAGCCTTTGCATGGCCTCTTTGCTGTATCATAGCAGACCTCTGCAGGGACCTTTGGGATCTCCTAAATGTTTTAGCTGTCAAATCGTTCACCTTTCTAATTGAACATTGAACCTAATATATAACATAGATAAAAGGTGAACTGAACTTTCTGAAGTAGAGGTGAGGGACTAGCTCTGGTTCAACCAACTACCTCAGAGATGACACCTAAGACAGTTGAGAAAAAGCTCTGGTGTTCTAAAGATCTTACAGTTTGGAAACCGTTGGTTTAGTTCAATCTTAATTTTAGAGATGGGAAAACTGGAACCCAGAGAAGGTATGAATTGTGCTTACAGCCACACACACTAAATATCTCTTAATTCAGTGGAGTTAAGCTGGGACAAGGCTGAACTGGAATAGATTCTTTTTCTTTTTTCCTATTTATTAAAATTTTTTTAAATTTTAAATTCAATTAATTAACATATGATGTATTATTAGTTTCAGAGGTAGAGGTCAGTGATTCATCAGTCTTATATAAAACCCAGTGCTCAGTATATCTTATGCCCTCCTTAACGTCCATCATCCAATTACCCCATCCTCCCACCCCCTTCCCTCCAGCAACCCTCAGTTTGTTTCCTATGATTAAGAGTCTCTTATGGTTTGTCTCCCTCTCTTACTTCAACTTCTTTTATTTTTTCCTCTCTTTCCCTATGATCCTCTGTTTTGTTTCTTAAATTCCACATATGTGTGAGGTCATATGGTATTTGTCTTTCTCTGACTGACTTATTTCATTTAGCATAATAACCTCCAGTTTCATCCACATTATTGCGAATGGCAAGATTTCATTTTTTGATGGCTGAGTACTATTCCATTGTATATCTTTGTTACCCATTCATCTGTTGATGGCTATCTGGGCCCTTTCCATGGTTTGGCTATTGTGGACATTACTGCTATAAACGTTGGGGTGCACGTGCCCCTTCAGATCACTATGTTTGTATCTTTGGGATAAATACCCAGTAGAGCAATTGCTGAGTCATAGGGTAGCTCTATTTTCAACTTTTTGAGGAACCTCCCTATTTTTTTCCAGTGCACCAGCTTGCATTCCCAGTAACAGTGTAAGAAGGTTCCCCTTTATCCATGTCCTTGCCAACATCTGTTGTTTCCTGAGTTGTTAATTTTAGCCCTTCTGACTGGTGTGAGGTGGTATCTCATTGTGGTTTTGATTTGTACTTCCCTGATGCCAAGTGATGTGGAGCATTTTTTCATGTGTTTGTTGGCGATTTGGGTGTCTTCTTTGGAGAAATGTCTGTTTATTTCTTCTGCCTATTTCTTGAATGGATGATTTGTCCTTTGGGTTTCAAGTTTGATTTTAGATTCTTTATAGTTCTTTATAGATTTTGGATACTAGCCCTTTATCAGATATGTCATTTGCAAGTCTCTTCTCCCATTCTGTTGGGTGTCTTTTGGTTTTGTCAACTGTTTCTTCTGCTGTGCAAAAGCTTTTTATCTTGATGAAGTCCCAACACTCATTTTTGCCTTTGTTTCCCTTGCCTTTGAAGATGTGTCTAGCAAGAAGTTGCTGTGGCCGGGGTTGAAGAGGTTGCTGTCTGTGTTCTCTAGGGTTTTGATGGCTTCCTGTCTCACATTTAGGTCTTTCATCCATTTTAAGTCTATTTTTGTGTATGCTGTAAGAAAATGGTCCAATTTCATTCTTCTGCATGTGGCTGTCCAGTTTTCCCAACACCATTTGTTGAAGAGACTATCTTTTTTCCATTGGATATTTTTTCCTGCTTTGTCAAAGATTAGTTGAACATAGAGTTGAAGGTCCATTTCTGGATTCTCTATTCTGTTCCATTGATCTGTGTGTCTGTTTTTGTGCCAGTATCATACTGTCTTGATGACTACAGCTTTGTAATAGAGCTTGATGTCTGGAATTGTGATACCACCAGCTTTGGTTTTCTTTTTCAACATTCCTTTGGCTATTCAGGGTCTTTTCTGGTTCCATGCAAATTTTAGGATTATTTGTCTGAGCTCTGTGAGAAAAGTTGATGATATTTTGATAGGTAGGTGTTGCATTGAATGTGTAGATTGCTCTAAGTAGCATAGACATTTTAACAATATTTGATCTTCCAAACCATGAGCATGGAACATTTTTCCATTTCCTTGTGTCTTCCTCAGTTTCTTTCATGAGTGTTCTATAGTTTTCTGAGTACAGATCCTTTGCCTCTTTGGTTAGATTTATTCTTAGGTATCTTATGGTTTTGGGTGCAGTTGTAATGGGATCAATTCTTTAATTTCTCTTTCTTCCGTCTCATTGTTGGTGTATAGAAATGCGACTGATTTCTGTGCATTGATTTTATATCCTGCCATTTTGCTGAATTCCTGTATGAGTTCTAGCAATTTTGGGGTGTACTCTTTTGGGTTTTCCACATAGAGTATCATGTCATCTGTGAAGAGGGAGTTTGACTTCTTTGCCAATTTGGGTGCCTTTTATTTCTTTTTATTGTCTGATTGCTGAGGACTAAGACTTCTAGTACCATGTTGAACAACAGTGGTGAGAGTGGACATCCCTGCCATGTTCCTGACCTTAGGGGAAAAGCTGTCAGTTTTTTCCCATTGAGAATGATATTTGCTGTGGGCTTTTTTTATATGGCTTTTACGATATTGAGGTATGCTCCCTCTATCCCTACATTGTGAAGAGTTTTAATCAGGAAAGGATGCTGTACTTAGCCAAATGCATTTTTGTAACTATTGAGAGGATCATACGGTTCTTGTCCTTTCTTTTATTTATGTAGTGTATCACACTGATTGATTTGTGGATGTTGAACCACCCTTGCAGCCCAGAAGTAAATCTCACTTGGTCATGGTGAATAATCCTTTTGATGTACTCTTGGATCCTATTGGCTAATATTTTGGTGAGAATTTTTGCATCTTTGTTCATCATGGATATTGATCTGTGAACTGGAACAGTTTCTACATTCTTGGTTAAATCATATGCACCTTGTTAAATCATATGCTGTCTGAGTTTTGACCCTTTTTGGACATATTTAAGTTTACCATTGCCTGGTATATCCAAAGAATCTGCAAAAGCCCCACCTGGTTTCTAATGAGGGTAGTCAGAAGCCACTCAGCAGGCCTCCTGTTTGTAAACAATGGTCAGAGAGAGGGGATCTTAGCTTTTGGCAATGGGCACAGTTATACTGTGCCTTGTACTGCCTTAGAGAAGAGCTAATTTCCTCTGCTCTGTGTTCTAAGGAAAATATCCCTACTTTTGACAGATGTTCTAATTCAACAATTAGCAGTGACTATGACATGCAAAAATTACCAGTTGCTAAAGCCTCATTTAGCCAAATGGGAGAGAGAGTATTTTTATATCCGGCAGCATTGGGCTGTGTAGCTTGAGGCACACTCTTGCCCAGTATTTCTCTGGCTTATGTGTTTAACCACTAACTGTAATTTATTTTTAAATGTTCTAAAAATGTACCCATCGCAACAGCTTCTGGGTGGTGGGAGGAGAAAAGAAAAGCATGGGGCGCTGTATGAAATGGCACCCACTAAAGAGCTTCCTTACCAGCCCTTGGTAACATTACACCATGGGAAAGTCTGGTAACATTTCAGACAAAGGGCAGCTTTGTTAAAAGAACCTCCAAATGGGACATTTTTGCCCCAGCAGATGAGTCTCTTCCTTGCCACTCAGGTGTTCTGAGTAAAATTAAGACAGATTTTCTTGGTTTCAGTGCTCCCAGCTCCTCTTTCTGGATTTCTCCTTCCCCTTATTAGTAATAACATGCATCCTCCATTTGTGTACTGCACACCAGGCATTTTCCATATCTCCATTTTTCTCCCAACAACATCTACCCTCAGAAAAAATTCATTCTCAGTATTTTGAAATAACTACAGGGCCTCACAATTGTAAAATCACTGATATCTATTTCTAAACTTTTTGGACTATCCCTGTTTTAGTAAAATAAATGTATACATGTGTATATTTACATACATGTATACAAATATACAAATGAGCAGGCACTTGCAATAGAAGTGTTCTCAAAATATATGCACACCCATGAAAATAGTAATAACTATAGTATATACAAATAGTCTTCTTATTGTGGTCCATATATACAATGGAATATTACTCGGCCATCAGAAAGAACGATTTCTCAACATTTGCTGCAACATGGACGGCACTGGAGGAGATAATGCTAAGTGAAATAAGTCAAGCAGAGAAAGACAATTATCATATGGTTTCTCCCATCTATGGAACATAAGAACTAGGAAGATCAGTAGGAGAAGAAAGGGATAAAGAAAGGGGGGTCATCAGAAGGGGGAATGAAGCATGAGAGACCATGGACTCTGAGAAACAAACTGAGGGCTTCAGAGGGTAAGGTGTGGGGGAATGGGATAGGCTGGTGATGGGTGGGCAGGAGGGCACGTATTGCATGGTGCACTGGGTGTTATAAGCAAATAATGAATCATCAAACTTTACATAAAAAACCAGGGATGTACTGTATGGTGACTAACATAATATAATAAAAAAATTTTTAAAAAGTAAAGAAATAAAAAAATTAAAACAAAAACAAAAATAGTCTTCTTAATAATTTTAATAATTTTGGCCAACTTGTTAAATCTGATTTGAACGTCAGTCTTTAATTTTTTTTTAAAGATTTTATTTATTTATTCGACAGAGAGAGAGAGACAGCCAGCGAGAGAGGGAACACAAGCAGGGGGAGTGGGAGAGGAAGAAGCAGGCTCATAGCAGAGGAGCCTGATGTGGGGCTCAATCCCATAACGCCGGGATCACGCCCTGAGCCAAAGGCAGACGCTTAACCGCTGTGCCACCCAGGCGCCCCATCAGTCTTTAATTTTTGATGTGGTTAATGAAGACCTCTTACCAAGAATAGGAGAAGATTTATTTGTATTTTTTCTTGTAGTTAAATACTATATAAATCATATGTATTGCTTTCATGTGCAATTCTTCAGTGGGGATGATTATAAGCCACAAGTATGTTTTATGAGGGTTAGCTTATTTAATATCAGATAATCTACTCTGTAAACCTTCTTTGTATAAATGATAACATGTGGCAATCTCCCAAAAGCAATCCCTAAGTGCAAGTGCCATTGGCAACTTTACCTGTGAAGTCCTGTTCTTCCAATAGGTATTTCTTTAACTAACATTCAGACTCCAAACAAAAAGCTGGTCTCAATCTGGATATTAAGTATTAGTATTTTTTCTCCTCATTCTTTTTACATTAAACAAATAAAATCTCTCATATTCATTTCCCATTCCTTAATTATTCACCTTGAACATTATTCTTTGGATGCTGTGGATGGGCCTTGGTTGGTGGGTCCCTCTGCTCTCTCTAGAAGTCTCCTGTATATCTGGATTGCCTAAATGGTCTACATTGGATATTAGGCCTTGGAAAGAGACTGTGCATAATAGGGGCAAATGGTCAGTGATCAGAAACCTGGTTTCAAGGAATTCAGGGTTATACACAGTCCAATTCCAGTTATTCAAATCACATTTGCAGGTGGTCCTGTATGCGGCCCAGGAAGTTATAGCCAATCTGGCTGTGAACTGACCTGACCTCATAGATGCTACATTCTAAATATCAGAAGAAATCTCTTGGTCCCCAATTCCCTTGTAACAATCTGTCACTGTGTCGCTAATGGTGTGATTCCCTTACAGCTTCCTGACAGTTGGGTTGTCTGCTCTTTTCTCTTGCTCACCATTCAGACAGCCATAGTATATAGTACTTTCACATGGGTCACATCTTGCTCTCCACATCCATCTCCTTCCCAATTCTATTCTGCCGTGTCTCAGATATTTCTCTATCTTCGCTCTTAGCACCCTAATTTAGGTCTTATTATCTGTTACTTGAATTGGTGGAACAGCCCCCTACCAACATCTCTGCCTCCTGTTTCCCCCCATTCAAGTCTCTTTTCCACACCACTGCACTTCCAAATGTGCCTCTTCTTGGTTCTGATTTCCAATGGCTCCTCCTCTGCCTATACTATTAGTTAAATCAGTAATTCAGGATGTCATTCATTTACTGTTTGTGCCCAAACTGCCTTTTCTGGCTCCCTGAATTTCTCTGAAATTATTTTCCAGACACATGAATCTTTCTGCTCTTCCATAACAAACTTCACATTTTCACACTTTCCTGCTATTGTTTCTGGTTTCCTCTGCCTCAAAAATAACTCTCACCTTCATGCTTTAATCCATTCATTCAACGTCTACTTTTTAAATACATACTAAATATTTCACAATCTCTCTGCCTGTTTTTCCAAGCACATATTAACTATAACCTCCTCTTCTTAAGGCTTTCTTGCCTTCCCAAAGCAATGTAATTTCTATATCTTCTAAACTTTCTTCGTGTTTTATTTGTGCTTTTCTTAGAACACTGTTTTTGGTCTGTTATATCATATATTGTGGCTTACCACTTAACAAATACCTAGTCTGTGGCACATATTGTGATAGATCATATGATATATCTAATACTCATTACCCTTGCTAGGTCCATAATCTTATACCCATTTTAAAGATTAGGAAAATGAAGTTCAGAGGAAAAGTTACTCGCCCAAGGCCAAATCGCTAATGAGTTTTGGAGTCAGGAATCAAACCAAACCTATTTTCTTTCCTGTTTATATGATGCCCTGATTATGATCATCATTATACCTCTTTACCCCCAATAATGTGCCACAGATTTCTTGAAGACATGGGCTATGTCTTATTTACCTTGATGCTAGCTACATCATATTTATTAAATATTGATGAAGCTGGATTGATTGAGTTTCATTCAATTGGACTGTAGCTGAGGGATCTTGGGGAAGGGAAGTCAAACGAATTGGTAATCTCTACATGCTTTATGCTTGGCTAACCCTGCTAGTCTGGGACTTTTCACACAAAAGGGCCTGGGTAACTCAGTCAGCCTCAATCCATATAGGTCTTAATTTTCTAGCTTTCTAGAAGTTGCTACTGTGTAACTTCTGGCGGCCACACACTCTGTTGTAGCTTTAAATATTCACTATGTTAATGCTGATTACTGAATAAAGTGGCAATTAAGTTTTCATGGCATAATTTCTATGTTTCACTAGAACAGTGCTAATAGTACATTGTGTCTGTCCCTTCAAAGAACCCACCTGTTTTGGGGGGAGACAGCAGCAGGCCGATGCTGTGGGCTGCTCATTGAAGTGCTGGTTTTAGTTAAGGGATTCAATCACTACATCAAGAGCTACAGAAAATCTGAACTACAGGAGAGGTAAAAGGTGTGTACCTTCCTTCAACTCTGCCCGGACTGGGGTTAAATTTGTCTTAGACTCAAAGGAAAACTTCCTCTCTGTGCTTTGCTACTTTATATTTCCTGGTGTTTCAAAGAGCAACTGGAACCATATTTTATAGGCTGACTCCCTTCTTACCAAAAAGCAAGATCACAGGCTTCTAAAATTATGTTTGTGCCATTGGAATTACTCTCTGTGTCATGTGTGTCTCGCTACATTTATAGTCTCAACCTCCATTTGCCACTGCAGTTCCTCAAACTTAGCCCAGTTTCTTATCTCTGCTCCATCCCTTTGGACCAGAACCTTCCTTCAGATTCAATCTTTATTCACCCAGCCCACTATTATTATTCAGGAATCTGATCTGTTGCTCATTGTTCTGGCTTTAGGCCCCACAGCCAAGGGCCATCCCTATCTCTTGGATACCAGCCCAGTTCATAGTCCTAAATAGACCTCTCTAGCAAGCTGAGTGGTAGGCAGGCTGGGACAGAGCTATAAATGGGAATGAGAAGGACTGCAGCTGCAGGGGACTGGCCTAGCTGCAGAGCTGACCTGTGAAGAGGAACACAAATTTTACATCCATAGGAGCCTGGGGGAGGGAACCAGCATTAAGGCCCAAGAGGGTTCTCTCCCGTGGGCAGGACATGGAGATTTGAGTGCTAGTTAGTGTCAATATGCAAAGTCAGACTCCTGACAGCTTTGTCATTGTGAGTAGTTTGCATATTTTGGAGAAGTCCACCCTAGCCAAAGATGAATTAGGCATAATGAAAATGAGTTTGAGCTTTAGAATTAAAAGAACTTGAGTTCTAGCTCCTGCTGATCCCTGACTAACTCTGTGATTTGGGGGAACTTAATCTCTGTGACCCTTGGTTTCCTCACACAGAATTAGATGGCATAGTAATTACCTCTTAAGGCTATGATGAGATTTAAATATGGTAATATGTATTAAATACCTCACATGGGAACTGACAGTAAAAGACAGTTCATATTAGATGGTAGGGTTGAGACACCAGGAAAAGGATTAGGATTCAGGCAGGTAGTAGACAGTGGCTTGTGTTCAGGGTCTCAGCAGTGGAAATGAAGGGCAAACCGAGAAGCAAAGTCAGAAGACCATGAATACAGATGGCACATAGTGAGCCAGAGCCAGGGGAAGACTGTGTCAGGGCTCCTTGGTACACTTGGAGCTGGCAGGACAAATTTTAGACCTCATCTCCTGGTAGGTTGGAGGCTGTTAAAGTCCTCTCTGCCTTCATTAGGTCTGGTCCAGGAATTGGGCAGGGGGAGCTTGGAGCCTCTGAATAAGCAGGCAAGGGCATTGCAGAGCCGGGCAGCCTCTCAAGTAGATGATGAGAGCAGCTGCCTGAGAAATAATGGAAAAGGCACTGCCAGCAGTTCCACTTACGTTACCCCTGCCAGGAGCTGGTGCAGCCACCTGGAATCCTGTCCTAGGAGCCAGGAACATAGGTTGCAGCGGCACTGTACTTAGTTCTAATGTTAAAGGTCCTGATTAAGGCAAGAGATTACTGGTGTTCAACAAATAGCTCTGAACAGAGTAGAGTCATCCTTCAAGGGAGGAAGCAGATTAGAAATTAGATACTGAGATAGGCTAATTGACAAGGCCTGTCTGGACCCTTCTCTGTTTCTTCTTCTGGTTCTTTACTAATTTCTCTGCCCTTGCCCTTCTGTGCTGTCATGATAGCAATGATATATGTATGTTGATACACATGTTATACATGTTGATATCACAGCCACGATGTGTGTGTATATATGTGTGTCCGTGTGCACACATACACATATGAATAAAAATAACACAAGAATGAATACTGAAAAACCAATTGGTATAGTAATCAAGTTGTCTGAATATTTTAAGGGCCCCATAATTTCAATCTTTCCTTCCATATTAATTATAGTTTCTGTAAGCATCCCTACCCCAAACTTTAAACTCATGAGGGCAGAGAGTATTACCAGAGTTTGTCTAGCACAGAATAAGTCCCTGCATTCATTAATTGAATGAATCACCTGTATTTCTGTCCCTGTATGAAGTACTTTAGTATATTATTTCAATTGTTGCCACAACCTTGTGAAGTATCATTAACCTAAGTAATATAAATTTTGACAAAACTGAGATATAGAGAAAGTCCATACAAAATTTATAAGTGGCAGAGTTGGGAAATAACTTTTATTCTAGCTCATGTATCATATAGTGTGTCTAGATTTGTGAATTGGTGAAATGATTATTCATCACCATAGCTCTAAAGTAGGAGGAGCGCACATAGGAATTCTGGGGTCAAATGGAGAGTATAAAGTGTCACAGAGGGGGAGAAATAGGAATCTGCTGTTTCCAGAATGACATAATTAACAGTAGTAGTCTTTGCCTAGTATAGTATTGCCAGATTTAGCAAATAAAAAATCCCAGGTAAATTTGAATTTCAGGTAAGCAACAAATAGTTTTTTGTTATGAGTATATCTCAAAAATGGGACATACTTATATTAAAATGTGTTGTTTACCTGAAATTTAAATTTAACAGGGCATGCATGCTGTTTTTATCTGACAATGCTACTCTGGTTTGATCTATGGGATAGCTTCAAGACACATTGGTTAAGATTAATGGGAATGGAGTTCTGGCTGAAGAGGTCATTTACAGGTGGGACAAATGTGTGTATCCTTTCAGTCACTCAAGAAGCAGTTTGGGTGCAGCTGTCCCATGCAAGACACTTTAAAGAAGGAAGAAATGCCAGGGTCCTAGTTAATCTTCCTTCAATGCTTAGAGCCCAATAGAATTGCGGAGGAATGTATGTAAGTTACGATGATATTAGGCTATGAGAGGTATGTGACACATTGCTGGAAGAGATTTAGTATGGCTTTGATAGAGGGAAGGCTTCCTGGGGAAAAATTTACTTCAGCTAGGCATGACCCAGGGTTATATCTTTGCTGCCACTTCACAGACTCAGCTGTACATTCCTGCTGAAATGCTTTCTCCCCAAATGGAAGTCTGTATGGATCTCTGCTCTTGCTTAAAATCCTTTACTGGTTCCCATAACCTTTTAAATGGTGCTAAACCCATCTGCTTGGGATAAAAATCAGTCTGATAGAGACCTTTGTATTGTCCCAGCCTCCTCTCCATTCTGCCTCGGCTCTGAAGAAATGTCTTGCTGGATCAGTCATGCTCTGCTTGTCCTCATGCCTTCCTCTCTGCCTCGTCACTCCCTGATATGACTTCAGCTTTGCCTCACATGCCTAATTCCCACTATATTATATGTGGCTACTAGGGAGGAAACACCTTCTATATGGCCAACTCTTTACTAGATTCTTAATTTAATCCTCCAATACTGTTGCTGAACCACACCTCTCCCTGCCTGCAACCTTGTGGGCTATTAGCTCTCCTTTATCAGAGCATGTACAAGCAGGTATGGCCATTGACCACTTCCAGTGTTTCTTTATTACAAAGTGAGTCTTTGAACATAAAGGTAGCATATTAATTTTGTCAGTATCTTTAGGATCTAACACTGTGCCAGGCATGTAGAAATGACTCAGACATTTGTTGTATGAATGAATGAATATTTTAAGGAAAACAGAAACTCCTTGTTATAATAATATTACTACTAATACCAAGAGCTATCTAATTTACTGAGCCAGACCTGTGTTAAGCATTTTATATACATGCCTCCATTTAATACTCTTAGCGACTACATGAGGCAGGAATGTTTATAGTTTTCATTTCACAGATGGAGAAACAGAGGTTAGAAATGTTAGGTAATTTCCCCAAGCTAGTGGTGGAGCTGAAATTCAAACCCAGTCGTGACTGATTGCGGGGCTCATGGTCTGAACCACTAGGCTGTCCTGCCTCTCAACTGTCCCCTAAGACTATCATCATCTTCCCTAGCAGTCTCTTACTCTTTCGTTCATGGGTTAAACTCACTTGTCATATCTGACCACTCAAGGAAACCCAGCTGGGCCAAAGAAAACATCTCTGTTGGGAGATTCAGGGCTTATGCAAATATCCAGACTGTGAGGAAGGCCTGCAGTTTTCCTTTGTACCTGTTTCTAATAAATAAGTCACAGCAGCGTGCTTAGGTTGTTAACAGAGATAGATGGAGCCAGCCAAACCACTGCTCTGCACTTGACAAAATGGAACTGCTCCTTCTCCATTTATGGAGCAGGATGGTGAAGAAATTCCATAGTCTTTATGTGCTTTAAGAAGATGATTGCATATGGGAGGAGAAATAGGATGTAGGAGATGCCTCCAAAGGGATTTATGGGGAAAATCACTACTGGAGAATGCAAATGAGGAACTGCCTAGTGCTGTACCTGAATGGAGTTTGGGATCTGAGTACAAGTTCAGCCTGCTGGGACCTCAGTGTCCTCCTCCATAAATTGGGGTGAAATGTGTCACATTAGATCAGGATCCTTATACTTATTCTATAGGATATTAGAAGGCACCACATGATTAAAATTACTTCATTTTTAAAACAAAAAGGGAAATGTCTGTTTAGACAAGGTTTTTTGCTGCTGTTTTTACTGCAGGATTTCTCAGGGCCTTTCTATGCTCATGTAAATTACTAATCTCTCCCAGAAGTCTCATACTCTGTGGCATTTCCCAAACCTGACTGATGACCAAAACACATTTTCAAAGACCTTATTCTAGGAAAGAATTTCCCAGGACAGAGCTCTGGGGAATACCATACTAGATGATATCTGGGGGTCATCTGTCTGAAGGAGAGCTGGGCTGCCACTTCTGCTTGCTAGGAAACACCTGGGATAGGGCAGTAGATCTGATTTATCTGCTGGTGGGGAAAAAGACACACACAAATGTACTTTTTTGGTTTAAAAGCTCTTTGCCCATCTCTGTCCCTAAAACTTACTTAGTGCCTAAAACTCTGTCAGAGATAAATTGAGCTTTGCAGTATGCTTTGAAAGATAAGAATTTACACCTATGTTGAACACTAATATAGCACCACACATTTAACATGTTTTTAAATAAATGATCAAATTTAACTTCCACCAAGCCCCCACATGGTTGTGTATATTGTGTAGTAGATGATATTCACAGCTCTGCCTGAAATATACATATTATAATTTCCATTTAACAAATAATTAAACTGAAATCCAGGGAGCGTAAGCATTAGAATAGCTAGTAAAGCGCCAGAACTAGGATATAAGCCTAAGTCTCTTTCCACTGAAGTACCAAGGTAAATTTCAGTTCTTTCCTAGTTTTTTGTTTTGTTTTTGTTATATTTATTTATTTTTAAATCAGGCTGACCTAGATAAGAGGTTAATAGTTCCAGACTTAGCTTTTAGCACCTCCTTTATCAGCTGAGGAACAAAGAAATTTACTAAAATTTGTGAAAATTAGCATCAGTTATCCATTTCTGTATAATAAACCACCCCAAAACTTAGAGGATTAAAACACAAACTTTTGGATTTGCCCATAGTACTGCTGTTGGTCTCATTTGGGGTCAATCACATGGAGGCAGTTATCTGGAAGTTCAACTGGGGCAGAAGGTCTAACACAGCTTTGTTTTCATATCTAGTGGTTATTGCTAGCTCACAATAGGACTCCCTATATCCAACAGGCAAATACGGAATTTTTCACATGGCAGTGTGCTCAAGTCTCTTGAGAATTAGGCTTAAAAACTCCCCACACCAGTAGTTTCTCCACATTCTGCTACTCAAAACAAGGTATAAAAGCAGCCTAGATATAAGGCGCAGGAACTAAACCCTTCTTGGTGGGAGAAGCAACAAAGTTACACTGCAGAGTGGCCTTTGGACAGGAATTATTGCAGATATCTTTGTAAATACTTGACCACTATTTTAACAGATACTTTTTATTTTTTTAAGATTTTTTATTTAAATTCAATTTAGTTAACATATAGTGTATTACCATTTTCAGTGATAGAATACAGTGATTCATCAGTTGCATGTAACACCCAGTGATAATTACACCGAGTGCCTTCCTTAATGCCTATCACGCAATTACCCCGTCCATCCACCCATCTCCCCTCCAGCAACCCTCAGTTTGTTTTCTGTAGTTAAGAGTCTCTTATGATTTGCCTCCCACTCTATTTTATCTTATTTTTTTCCTTCCCTTCCCTTATGTTCATCTGTTTTGTATCTTAAATTCCACATATGAGTGAAATTATATGGTATTTGTCTTTCTCTGACATTTCTCTTAGCATAATATCCTCTGCTTCCATCCATGTCATTGCAAATGGCAAGATTTCATTATTTTTGATGGCTGAGTAATATTCCTCTGTGTGTGTGTGTGCGCGTGCGCATGCACAGTCTACTTTGTTGATGGACATCTAGGCTCTTTCCATAGTTTGGCTGTTGTGGACATTGCTGCTATAAACATTGGGGTGCAGGTGCCCCTTCAAATATCTAGTAATGTAATTGCTGGGTCATAGTGTAGTTCTATTTTTAACTTTTTGAGAAACCTCCATACTGTGTTCCAGAGTGGCTGCACCAGCTTGCATTCCCACCAAAAGTATAGGAGGGTTCCCCTTTATCTACATCCTTGCCAACATCTATTGTTTCCTAAGTTGTTAATTTTGACCATTCTGACTGGTGTGAGGTGGTATCTCATTGTGGTTTTGATTTGTATTTTCCTGATTTCAAGTGGTGTGGAGAATTTGCTCATATGTCTGTTGGCCATTTGGATGTCTGCTTTGGAGAAATGTCTGTTTATATCTTCTGCCCATTTCTTGACTGGATTTTTTGTTTTTGGAGTGTTGAGTTTGATAAGCTCTTTATAGAGTTTGGATACTAGTTATCTGATATGTCATTTGCAAATATCTTCTCCCATTCTGTAGGTTGCCTCTTAGTTTTGTTGATTGTTTTCTTTTCTGTGCAGAAGTTTTTTATCCTGATGAAGTCCTGATGGTTCATTTTTAGCAGATAATTTTTAGAACACCTGCCTTGGTAATGCTCCCTTTTCTGAGAGTCTGCATTGCTGTTAATGGGGATCCCTCGTAAGAGCTGATTAGTTAAGAGGTAGACCCTCACCCAAGAAGGAATCACTGGATTACCAAGTTGAGTCAACCAAATTCTTTTCCTAAGGATTTAAAATTGTGAAGCAAAGATACAAGTTAATGAGTCAGTGGTGCTGGAATCAAAAGCCATTCCATATGGCCATTTCTCCTCCATATTGATGGAGAAGCAAAGATATATCATTAATTCATTCACTCAAAAATATTTACAGCATACCCATTGCATGTTTGACACTGTGATAGACATTGGCCCATTCTATTGAGAGAGAACAGTGAAAACATAAGCACATGGTTGAGGGAATAACCTCCACATGTTTCTAAATAGACAGAGGCTCTGATTCCAGAACCTGGAGATGCCTGGTTATACATCCTGCTCTTGTTCGCTCTAAGTTGCCTCTGGAATGTGCAAAAAAATCTTTATTTTCCTTAAGCTGGTAGAAATGGGTTCTGTTACTTGCATCTAAATGAATCTAGATTTAGTTTTCTATTAAGAGAAGCTGCCAGTTACCTTCTGTATTAAAAGAGAATATAACATTGGAACAAATTCTCTACTATTCTGGGACATTTATGAATTAGTACCTGGGTGACATGGTCATTTGAGTTTAGTGATAGCAGGACCTCAAGATGTCAGACAGATTCTTCTTTATTTTTATACAACAAGACACTTCTAAATATAGTAAATCTCTGACTTGCTTATTGGACAAGAAATTACTTAGAAGGAAATAAGCTTCCGATAATAATTTCTGATAATGATTACTTAGTCAACTTTCCACTGATTAGTTTTTGAGTGCCTACTGTGTACCAGGCACCATTCTAGGCAATTAAGAAACATCAAGCAGCCAAATTTATGAAGGTCCCTGTTCTTACAGAGCTTATAGTTTAGCACATTGCTCCCAATTAATCAAAAGTAAGAAAAACATAGAGATCATTTAAACTCTTTTGGTCTCTGTAGAAATGGGTATTTTCTAAGATAGGTATTTTTTAGAATGAGTATTTTCTTATTGGGAAATCCAGTGGCCAATAATGTATCCAGTTTTAAAATAGACATTGTAGGGGTGCTTGGGTGTCACAGCGGTTAAGCGTCTGCCTTTGGCTCAGGGCGTGATCCCGGCGTTATGGGATCGAGCCCCACATCAGGCTCCTCTGCTATGAGCCTGCTTCTTCCTCTCCCACTCCCCCTGCTTGTGTTCCCTCTCTCACTGGCTGTCTCTATCTCTGTCGAATAAATAAATAAAATCTTTAAAAAAAAATAGACATTGTAGAATAAACAAGTGCAATTGAAAATGAAAAAAAAAAAAAAAGGAATCCCTGGGTGGCTCAGTTGGGTAAGCATCTGACTCTTGACTTTGCTTGGGTCATGATCTCAGGGTGATGAGATCAAGCCCCTCATTGGGCTCTGAGCTCAGCATGGAGTCCGCTTGTCCCTTGCCCTCTGCTCCTACCCCCTGCTCATGCATGTTCTCTTTCTTTAAAGTAAATAAATACCCAAATATTTTTAAATGAAAAAAATACAAATATTAAAAAGAATACGGTAGTGTTGGTATAATTGTTTCTGTGAAACATTTCACTGACTTAATCTTTTGCAAGATTGAGTCTATACTTCTGACCTGGTGAAAGGCTGAGCTGCATTTTGCATTGGGGTAGAACTGGTAAGGTCAGGATTAATATACACTGTGGTAGGATTTAGGGCATTGTAACTCATCTATATGAATGTTAAGAGCTTGATTTCATTCTCATTAGTCCTGGGCAGTATTTGTTTCTCCTTTTACAATCATTATTGTTAATACAGGTTTAAATTGTTGCTTCTTCTATCCTGCCCATAACTTTGTGAAAAAACATCTATTTCATTTTTAAAACAATTTTTTCAAAATGGAGAATTTTAAATATTTTCTAAGTTGTTTTTGCATGGAAGTTTTAACTTTTAAAAAACATGGCTTCTTTTACGTAGTCAAAATGTTTCTTCTTAGATGACTGGATTTGATTATTGATTCTGGGAGTTCAAACAATATTTTTTCTAAATATTGTACATATACTCACATGAGAATATTTACTAGATTAATTGCCATAACAAACTTTGTAGGATATTGCAGACACTTATGCAAAACAAAGTGTGGGAAAGAGAGAGAGACACATAGACAAAGATATAGATATATAGCCTGTGAAATCACTTCCTCCTGGTGGACCCTTTAAAGGCTTAATAAAAATAGTTGATGATGTGCCTGAACTTGGTACTGTCCCTTTTTGCTCAGCCCACAGAAACAAGTCTGTACAATTAGCCCAATCTATCACAAGAGATTACACAAAGGAAAATATCATGTACTAACTGTTCAGAAGGAAGGGAGATAATATAGCATAAGAACTAAGAATAAAATCTTCAAGATAAACAGATAGGTTCAGATACAAACTTGGTTACTTACTGGCCACATAACCTCTAACAAATTGCTCAGCATCTCTAAATTTTGACTTTTCTCATCTGTTATGTGGTCACTTGAAAAACATCTAGTTCATAAGGTTACTGTAAGAAGTAAGTAAAATAATGCAAGCAAAGCATAATGACAGAGTAAGGCACTGTTATTGCTAGTGTCAGGTGATAGAATAATAATGGGGGTAAGGGGATATGAGTTAGTAGAACATAGACTTGTGGAACTTAAAGCAGGAAAGGACCGTAGCGGTCAGCTCTTCCAAGTTATTTTTTTGTCAAATCAGTATCAAAGGCCTAGAATGGTTAAGTAATTCACCTAGAGTCACTAAGCAAGGTGGTAGTCCTAAGACTTATACCCTGATCTATGGTCGGAGGTAAGATACTTTTCAATTGGTCTGTTCTTTTATTTTTCCTTCTCATAATAAGAAGGAAATATCTGATCATTATAGTTAAATTACCTGAGTGACTTTTGCAGTAACTTCAATCCAGGGAGTTACCTGAAACTCTACCACTTAAATGTGTCTTTTTCAAGAAAAAGAAACTTTTGTATCATCAGGATAAAAGGGAGTGCAGTGCTTAAAGAACAGACTCTATCCCTGACTCTATTAACTCTATTTGTATGGCTTTCAAAAGGAAATTCTCTTGGGCAGATAAGAAGTTAGTACGCTCAAAGGTAATACATAAATTTCCATGCTCAATAGTCAGGACTTGAGCAGGCTTGTCTGTAATGCAGCCCACACTATCTAGAGATTTTCTCTACCTTCCTAGCTCCTGTGCATTACTCATGGCTCTGAGCAACAGAACAGGGCAATGCTTATTGCTCAGGCTACAAATTCATCATCTGAGGGGGCTGTTCTGAATAGAAATCTACCCCCTTCCATCCAACCATATACCTCTCTCTCAAGATCCCTTATGGAATATGAGAAGGTTGGGGGACAGTGGAGGAAAGGGCAATTAGCACTACATTTGGTGGGTACCTGGGGCTTCTTCCTGGACTAGGAAACTTGAGTTCTCTGTGCTGAGCATCTGTACCTTATAAAGGGATCCTTTAAAAAAAAATGTCTATAACTTTCTTATGTGATGCTGTCATGCAAATCTGGAGAAAGAGAGGCAAAAAAATCCATCTTAGTTTGGGATAGCAGCTCAGAAATGCCATAGTGATCAGCTATTTAGTTAAATGGGCATGTTCTGCCATGATCTCAGATGAGGAAATGTTTGTTTAATCTCTTCTAGATTGCTAGGCTAAACTGTTTTCAGGGGAAGGTCAAACAGAGAAAATAATAATTTTATAAGGTTAACCACATATAATTAAGTTAGACATCACCCATAATTTAATAATTTGTTTTTTAATTAAAAGTCTTTAATGTATTATATATGCCTGTTGAATGAAATGGCAGAAGGCTATTTTACTATGATTCAAATAGCTGGGGAATGATTTTAGCCTTCTGGGCCTGAAATTTCCAATCTGGGTTCTTAGAAGATGATGATGCCCAGTATATAGATCTTTTGCTTCTGATGTTCTGGGAATGCATATATTTTGTCTTAATACTTATTTTGAGGAATATTAATGAGTTTAAGTTACAGAGGCCAAATTATGCTGCTTAATATTAATCATAATATTCTAACTGAATTGAAATATGAGGGGCAGAAAATATTTAAATTTGAGCTCTGAACCCCACCCACATTGGCTAACATCATCTCCTTAAACAGAACAGCTATGAATGGCCCTACATGGATTTCTTGTTTCTGCTCAGATTCCTTTTTTAAAAAAAAATAATTCCTCAATTCCTTAATCACTAAGACTACCTTAGCTGAAGCATCTTTGTTTAGGGCCAATTATTGCACTTTCTGAACAAGATTGCAGTCTGGGAAAGGGATGTAAAACAAAATAAAATAAAATTCAGGTAACTTGGTGTCTTTAAATCTCAAGCATGGTATTCTTTTTGGAGCTGTGGTTCATGGAGTAGCTTAGGAGACAAAGCTCTCCCACCCCCCTGGATAAGCATCAGCAACCTCTTCTCCAATCTGTTTTGTTATATACGTTGCCATGGTGTTGGAAGGCGGTGGCCTAGATAAAGCATTGCAATACTGGAGCTTTCAGGAAAGCTTTGTGAAATAACCTGTCTCTCAGTCAGGATTAGATTAGCCAGGGTCCTCGTCAAACTTCCATGATCTGATGTGTACAATGCCAATGTTATTAATAAAATTTTCTAAAATTCCCTACATGATCTTTGCTGTCTTTTACATTTCTGAAAGTCTCAAAAGTGCTTTGGTTACTGTCTTTTTCTCTATCCCTATCTCTCTCTTGTCTCTTTATCTCTCCTTTCCCCCTCCCCCACCTTTCTCTCTTTTGCACATTATTTATTGAGTACCACATGTAGTATTGTGCTATAGGAAAATGGTTCCGAGTAGCACAATCCTGCAACATATGTGTCATTTTTCTTTTCTTGTACCTATTACACCTGAATGTTAGTTTGAGTGCCATGATCAGGTTACACTACCAGAAGATTTGGCAGAGCCAGATTTCAAGCCAAGCTCTATTTGACTTCATAGCCCCTGCATTTTTCATTGTATCTGACTACCTCAGGTATCTGAAGTGGTCTGGTCACTATAGATGCCCCCCAAAGCTAGACCAGTAGCTGATTTGTTACTAATTTGTAGATCCCAAGATCTTCTTATTGAAAGGAAGTTCTTAGTAAAATCTAAAAAAACCAAATACCTGAGATGGTTGAGGGGATCCTATAAGAATCAAAAAACACCAGAGATTAAAATATTTTATATATCTATGTAAAAATATTTGTCTAATGTATATATATATATATTCCATTCATCCAGTAAACGTTTTTAGTACATGAGTGTCCTGGTCATACCCTGTCCTTAATGTTAAGTCTTTTTTTTTTTTTTAAAGATTTTATTTATTTATGTGACAGAGAGACAGCCAGCAAGAGAGGGAACACAAGCAGGGGGAGTGGGAGAGGAAGAAGCAGGCTCATAGTGGAGGAGCCTGATGTGGGGCTCCATCCCATAATGCCAGGATCACGCCCTGAGCTGAAGGCAGACGCTTAACCGCTGTGCCACCCAGGCGCCCCTAATGTTAAGTCTTGAAGGAATTATTCCATTTCAAGTCCATCTACATTTTGAAGACGGTAATTCAGACAGCTCAGACACATAATTATAAAATACTTAAAAGTAATAAAATAGATTTCTAGAGCAAAGCCTTTTCAAAAACATTTGGCAATAGTGATGAGATTGACAGACCATCTTCTTTCTGGCCTGTGGGACAAGAAAAAAGATCATAGCTTCATATTATGTTTGATTGCTGTCTTCATATTGAAGGAGAAGTAGAGGGTAGGACTAGTATTTGTTGATCCCATTAGGAGCCTAGGATTTTGTTATGCATATTCATACACAATCTCATTCAAAGTTTACATTCTACAGATGAGAAAACAAAGGAGAAAACAGATATTCTTATTGCCAGTTTTTTGAAAGTAACTCATCGAATTTTCGTCTGGGTCATACCTGGTCTCCATCACTATTCTCTTGTACTCCCCAAATGTAGAACATGCTACCATCCTCACTTTTCTTCTTATCCAAAAACTGAGCTCAAGTATCACTTCTTCTAGAAAGCCTTCCAAGACTAGCCTAGACCACATGCATTAATCTTTCTCTGTCTTCAGAATTCCTATAGGGCTAGTTTTCAGAATTATAAATGTAGTTCATCTCACATTGCCTTATGTTTCTCACAAATGGAGTTCATTTGTTCACTGCCTTAAGCTTTTCTCTGTTTCATTAGAGTATGCCTTGCCTCTCTGCCTGAGCTTGACTTTTCTAAGCTCCTTAAGAAGGAGCTCTATCTCTTACTACCTTTTTATTCCCTTTTGAAGCTTAAGACAGCTTGTCACAAACATACTCATCAAATGTTTTTTGAACACAGATGAGTCCTGTTCCCAGAGTACGCAAGAAGAGCTGGGCATTTTCAATGGAATAACTGTGTGTCTTTGAGCAAGTCACCTATTTTTTTTTCTGGGTTTCCTTCTGCTGCTCACTTCTAAAAGCAGGCCGCTTAATTAATACAGCTCCACGGCAAAATTTTTCAGTTTTATGAGTTTCCCAGGGGATGCCTGTCAAAAATTCAGATTCTTGTTCTAGCTCTTTTTTGTGATACACCAGGACAGAAAGGGGAGCCAGGAATTTGGATTTTTAGCAGTTTCCCTGGGTGATCATTTGTAAGTGGTTTGGGGACCATACTTTCGTGCTCATTGCTGGAAAGAAATGGTTCCCAAAGTGGACAAGATTGGAATAACCTAGGATACATGAAAATAATATAGACTTCCAACTCTCACTCTAGGCCAATGGTATCAGAATCTTTGGAATGGGCAGGAAATGGGACGTGAATCTGTATTTTAAAAAATTTCTGCAGGTGATTTAGAAATAACCATCCTTTTATTATCTTTTTCTTGCTGCAAAAGTATTTATTATTTTCATTTGATCCCATACTTTGGCAGAGGGCTACAGGGTGGTTAAAGAGCTGCCTAGTGCCTGCAGGCTCAAACAGAAGCTCTAACACTGGGGGGATGCAGAAGGACTCCTCAAAGGCTGTTGAGCTTTAGAGGCTTCTAGTTGTGCTTTCAAAGAGATACTCACTCAGCCCAGCCTGGCGATTGGCCAGCCTACAGAGGTTAGTCAGCTGGTTACCCATCTTGATAAGTGTCACCTGTTCATCTAAAAATGGCTCTCTAGGAAGTCACAGAGATAGGGGTCTGTATGGGGAGAATACAGGGCATGCAGATCTAGAAAGGCCTGGTTCGGGGTCTTCTCCAGGGCAATGTCAGCTTCCCTGGCATCCATAGTTTTACTACACTCTGGGTGCAACTTTTGCATGTTCCAGAAGAGAGTGTATCTTCAAGAGACTCTGGGCACCCTCCACAGTCATATCCTCATGGTCAAAATTGAAGCCCAGAGAAAAGTGATTATGGGAGGCCCATAGATACATGCTGAACAGGCAGCTGATGGTAGCCTCCGTATTAGTGAAATAATTCTGACAAATCTAGGAGCTCATGATTTATTAGCAACAAGGAGCTAATCACACACACACACACACACACACACACACACACACACACACACACACACAGTGTTAGCTGGTCTTCAAGGTTACGACTGAATACGAGGTTGGACAGTGGTCAGAGGCTGAAAGAAAGGAAGTCCCCAGGTGTGTTTCTTCTAAACACTGTTGATTTAAGAGACAGATTTGTGGGATCCCCAGGCATGCTCTGAAATAACCAGTCTTATTGCTGGCATTTAGGAAGTTCTTTTAAGTACTTTCCCATCCTACTTCATTAGCATCAGACTCTTGGTTCTACATCTGCAATTTTGACACCTTCTGCCAGTCCTCTGATTATATCCCATTACTCTCTCTCTCTCTCAAGCTTGAGAAAATGCTTAAAGCTAGACTGCCATTTTGGGGGAAAAAATCTCCCCTAGGAAGACAAGCACATTTCAAGTACCATCCTGAGCTAAACTCTTGATTTCGGCAATAAATCTCTTTAAACATTATGAAGAAAAATGGCTTAGTGAAACTACTGAAAATTTCATAAAATTTATCCTACATGACTAAGCTGTTACAGCTTTTTCTATCCAGTTTAACCCACGTGGAAAATGTTAAATCACCATATTAAAAACACAATCCAGCAGTTAAACAGCATGGCAGTTTCCATGGAAATGTGCCAAATACAGGTGGGTTGGCAGTTTGTGTAGGGGGTATTGTGGAGTGGTGGGGTGTATTGTAGGTTACTTAAGAACTGCTATGTCCCATTTTGCATTTAAATTATTCATACAGTCAACCGATTTAAATAGATGCAGCTGGGCTTTTAAAAGTATGGTCTTCTAAATCTCTACCTGGTCAAATAGTTGGAAGGAATTATTTAATTGCTATAAATGCAACTATACTCCTTTGGTAGAAACATGGTTGTTTCTTCCTTCAGCTAGAATTCCTGATTCTTCATACATAGTTTTTTTGGATAGAATAACACCACCACTGAACTACAACAAATGTAAAAATCCACAAACATCCCATGTCCTGAAAGGCCCTTGGTGAATGGAGCCCTGCCTATCTCTTTGATGTCACTTTGTACCAACATTTTCCTGTTTATGCTCTTCTAGCCATATTGGCCTGTCTGTTCCCCAAATATTCCAAGTCTGTTTTTTAACATCAGGGGTTGTTATAGGCCAAATTATATTCCCTTCAACATTCATATATTGAAGTCCTAAACCACCAGTGCCTAAGAATGTGTTGTATTTGGACATAGGGTCTTTGAAGAGGTAATTAAGTTAAAATGAGGTCATTAGGGTGGGACTTAATCCAATATGACTGATGTCCCTATAAGAAGAGATTAGAACACAGACACAGAGGGAAGATCATATGAAGACACAGGGAGACAATCCTATCTATCTACAAGCCAAGGAGAGAGGTCTCAGAAGAAACTAACCCTGCCAACACCTTGGTCTTGAGCTTCTAGCCTCCAGAATTATGAGAAAATTAATTTTTGTTGTTTAAACCACCTGATCTCTGGTACTTTGTTATGGAAGCCCTAGCAAGGTAATAAATGGGTGTTTGTACTTCCCTCTTTGTGCATGAAATGTTCTTCCCTCAGATCTCCAAAGGGCTAAATATTTCTTTGACATTCATTCTTATCCCAGTGGACACCTCCTCGGAAATACCATGATTATCCTAAATTTTACCCTGTCCCAATCACTAACTGAAGTGAAAACTGGAGAGGAGAATGGGACTAAATTGTCAGTCAGGACTGTTAGTTCAAGTAACACAGTCCTAAACCAATTAATCCATGCCGTTGTCCTAGTTACAGGAATTTGTTCATTGGCAGTCCGACTGGTATACAGCATAGGATTTTTTTTTCAATGATAATGGAAAATGACTGCCAGGGAAGCCTGTCTGGTACTCCTGGCAGCTGTTTTGTAACCAGTAAGAGGAACTGCCTGAAGATGAAGCAGACACACAAAGGAGAGCCCGCAGAGAGAATGATAGAGAGACAAAGCCAGGTCCTTGAATAACCATGCTTAATTCTTCTTCTATCATCAGACTTTAAGCTACCAGTAAAGCTCTTTTACTATCTAAGCCAGTTTTTTATTTGGGTTTCCTGTTCCTTGCAATGGAACAGATACTAATGGATGCACTTACTATTTTAGCTTCTCTGCAAAAAATATTGGAATGTGTCTGATACGCTTATTATTCTGCTTGAATCAGGCTCTGTAAGAGCAGATACCCTGTGTTGTTCTCCGTATTTGCAACATGTGGAACAGCTTGGTCACATAATAGATGCATACAAAATATCTGTGTGATAAGTAGTGTCATATTAAATGTCTCAGATACTATTGCTAAATGCTTTATGTGTATTATGAGTTTCCTTCCCCACCCACTGGAATGTGAGCTTTATGAAAATGGAGACATATTTTGTTCATTGCTGCATCCTCCAGACTTAAAACAATATCTGACATAGAGGAGGCACTCTGTGAATACTTGCCTTGGAATGGATGAATTTTACTGGATCCTTGTAATAATCCTATGACATAAATAACATTCTTATTCTCGTTTCACAAATGAGTGGGGAGTTCAATATAAGAGGTGGCAAACAAGCCTAGTCTTTTGGACTCCAAAGCCCATAACACTGTAATGCCTCATGAGGATATAGCTTACAAATTAAAATAACTGTAAAAGTGAATATTAAAATTGTCAAAGAAGATTTTCCACCCAGACACAGTTAGATTCATTATCCATACTAGTTTGGTCAACTTCTAGGGGCACCTTTGTGAATCTGCATCATAATCACTCGTGGAGATGATTAAAAATAATAATTAATGCCTGGATCCATCCCAGAACTACTGAATCATATTCCCAGGGTTGAGTGGTGGGGAGGTATAGAGCCCAGGTAAAGGTAGTTTTAAAAACACAATAGGTTATTCTGATGCACAAGGGTTGTGAATCTGCTGTCAAATTGTAAAATAGCTTATTCTGCTAGTGAGACAATTGCGCTGTCTGAGAAGTGCTAGGAAGGGACCAAAAAGAAGCTTTCTGAGGTTTCTTCTATGTTCCAGTCACCTTTGCATCAGCAATGCCTACCCCAGTCAATGATAGCAATACCACTGCCATTACTATTCCAAATAGTGATAACAAATACAAATATAAACCAATCTCTCTGAACCATGCACTGTACTGTTATGCATATTCTCCTGTTTAATCTCCAAACAATCTATGAAGGTAAGTTTCAGATGAGGGTGCTAAGGGTCAGCCAGGCTAAGTTGTTTTTGCCTTGGGTCTCACATTGAATGCACGAAGCAGGTTTTCTTCTTATTCTAACTCTAATCTTAATCTCTATATAGTATTCCTTCTCAGAGATCCTCAATTAATGATTTTGAGAAGGAAGCAACTGGCAATAAGTAAGAAGAAAGGAAAGATAGAAAGATGCAATAAGAAAAAAGGGTGAAGGGAGAAATAGGGAAGGAGGGAGAAGGAACAGGTGAAGGAGGTGAGGGAATACTGAAGCTATGACAGTAGAAAAAGACGTCAACTCTGGACTCAGACCTGCCTTTTCTTCAAAAGGTGAGGATGTTTCTTGTCACTTGGCAATGATGTCTTAGATCTCTGTCACCTTTGAGGTTGCTGGCTTCTAGAACTTGCTGAAACACCACCTGTCCCTCTCTCCCCAAGGAGGAGTGCCAATATGGAAGGGTCAAGTTCAAATACATTATTAGGTAATGGTACTTGGGGAATTTTTGATGTGCTGAGCGAAGAGATTAAAAAAACTCAGTTTTCTGTGAGGAAACTCTTTTTGGGGTCTCTTATCCATTTTTCCTCTTGCCTTTTCTGAGTTTAGCATGGGAAAATGATGAAATATTACTTCCTACCATACATCTAATAGAAAAATGTGACTGAGCTGAGGCTATACCATTATGGTAAGTTTGGGGGGAAAGGGAAGAGGATTTGGCCAACTTTACCAGGTTTTCAGGAGAAAATTTCTGTTTTTGGATTTATCTTTTGTTGTCTGTTCTCATCACTGAAGTGGTAATATTTAGAGGTTCAAGATTAGATTGTGGACCTGGCATAAAGTGCCAATGAGGCCATAGTCTTGCTTTTGATCTGGGCCTCTTAGATCTGCCTATTGTAAGCCAAAGTTGTCCCCATTCTTCTACCTGGTACAGCTCAACAATGCAGGAGTTCCCATATGGGGTCAAGGACCAGTGTCCCACAGGATAGTAAAATGTGCCCATGTGCCTGGAGTGTCCCTTCTACATAGCTTATTTTAGAATCTGAGTTAGCAACATATAGCTGGTCACAAAATCTACAAATTTTGGGCTCTCATCAAATATCTCTTCATGACTAACAGATTTCCCTTCTTTTTTTTTCTTCTTTTCTAAGGATTTTATTTATTTGACAGAGAGCGACACAGCGAGAGAGAGAACACAAGCTGGGGAATGGGAGAGGGAGAAGCAGGCTTCCCGCTGAGCAGGGAGCCCTATGCAGGGCTCGATGCGGGGGCTCGATGCGGGGGCTCGATGCGGGGGCTCGATGCGGGGGCTCGATCCCAGAACGCTGGGATCATGACCTGAGCTGAAGGCAGTCACTTAACGACTGAGCCACCCTGGCGCCCCTAATAGATTCTGCTTCTACCCCAAGCTTATAGTGAGGAGAGTTCTACTGATCTTGTGAGTACACAGCACTAATGACTACCAAAGTTTCCTGTGGCTCAACACTTGGGAGACAGCAGCTTTCCAGGCAGAACTTTACCTGCTTGAATCAGGAAAGCTTTCCCAAGTCCCAAGTCTTTCACCTTGTGGGGAAAAAAAAATGCTGCTAGCATTTAACTTTAGTGAGAAAACAGAGCAGGAAAGTATGATGTATGAAAGGACAGCCTCAGAATCAGACACACCTAGATTTTATTCATGATAAATTACTTAGCATGGGTACAGATAAAAGTTACCCAATGTTTGCAGATCTCATTTCCTTTATCTCTATATTGGGGATAACAATAACCTCATAGGAATTTTTTGGTAATTTAATGTAACAATCCATGGTATTTACTAAGTGGCAATGAGTAGATGTAGTTATTCATTAGAAATTTTTATGGAGACAGACACCTAACCCAAGAACTGGGTCTGAGGGTTTCTTTAAGATTTTATTTATTTTTTTGAGACAGAGAGAGAGAGCAGCAGCAGCAGAGGGAAAAGGCAGAGGGAGAGGGAGAAGCTGACCTGAACCCAAAAGCAGATACTTAACCAACTCAGCCACCCAGGCATCCCTGGTCTGAGGGGTTTTTTTGTTTTTGTTTTTTTAATTTTTTATTATGTTATGTTAGTCACCATACAGTACATCATTAGTTTCTGATGTATGTTCCATGATTCATTGTTTGTGTATAAAACCCAGTGCTCCATGCAATACATGCCCTCCTTAATACCCATCACCAGGCTAGCCCATTCCCCCCCCCCCGAAACTTTCAGTTCATCTGAGGGTTTTGATTTTTATGTTGCACTCGCTCCACCGAGTCCTGTACCTTTGGCCTCAAAGGGCTCAACATATTGCATGTTGAGTTCTCCAGGAAGCAGACTCTGAGATGTAGCTTAGTGTACAATATGTTTGTATGGGAGGATCCTTGGGAACAGTCCCTGTGAAAGGGAAGGAAGGAAATAGGATTGAGCAAAGGGAGAGATCAAGCTGCAATGCAGGCTGAGCAGCTTTAGCCGATACCACAAGAAGCTCTAGACTGGAGTGGTGGTCAGAGTTGTCCTGCCCTGGACAAAAATGACCAGGTTTTTATTTCTGCCTCAACAGTCATTGTATGTGGCTGTCCTCGGGATGACTTGACCTTGGGTGGTCAAGGTGACTTCTGCACCCAAGGCAATCCTTGAAGGGACTGGCAGCTGGAATATGTCTGCTGGCAGCACTCTCCACAGCTTAGCAACAAGTGCTCTTTGAAGAGGGATTTGGATGGACCATCCTCATGTCCACCCTATCACATTCCTACCATACTGATATATAATGATAGCTCTTGCTTTCCTACGTGCCAAGCAATGTTATGCATATATCCATCTCCCCCTCCCTCCCTTCTCTCTCTCCCTGTCATCTCGACTGAGGGAAAATTAATTGAACAAATTACTCCAGATCAATCCCCTGGTAAGTAATAGAGTCGCTTTTGAAATAAGACAGTCCAGCTGCAGTGCTCACACTCTTAAACAGTGTTATAATCTATCTAGCAGTGACCTGGGTCTCTGAAGAGATCTGCTCATCCTGTCAGATAGAGTTGTATGTTTCTAGTAGAGTGGTTATCAAATGCAGTATCCGATCGACAATATCAGCATCTAGAACTTGTTAGAAAAGCAAATCCCCTGGCCTTACCTAGATCCAGAATCATAAACTGTGGGGGAGCCTGGGTGGCTCAGTCAATTAAGCATCTGACTGTTAGTTTCAGCTCAGGTCATGATCTCAGGGTTGTGAGATAGAGCCCCAAGTCGAGCCCTCTCAGGCTCCTTGCTCAGCAGGGACTCTGCTCAAGATTCTCTCTCTCCCTCTTCCTCTGCCCCCCCCACTCTCTCTCTCTTTCAAATAAGTAAATAAATAAATCTTAAAAAAAAAAAAAGAAAAGAAAAGAAACTGAGAGCAGGGTCCACAACCTGTGTTTTAGCAAGTTCTTTAGAGGATTCTCAAGCTTGAGAACCATTGCAGTAGTATATAGGTCCAACATCTCCCAAAAGGACTTACCAATCTCTCCTAATAGCCTTTCTGTTCAGTGTTCCTTTCAGCTACTTGAGTGGCTTATCCCTCTGCCATCGAATTTTGCCCCCTCCTGACCATTTATTTCCAGTTGTGAGTACCTTCCCCGGCTATTTTTCACATTTGAGATGGAGGGTTCTCCATTGTATGATGTTGCGGTCTTCCTCTCTCAGCCTTAAAGATAGTGCTTGATTGATTTTACTGGTTTTGGTTTGATGTTATCCCAAGACAAAATTTGGTAACCCAAACCAAGTATGTTATTTGTCGGCAGGCCAAAGAGCCCATTAAAATCTTAGGCCCATGACTTACCACCAGGATGCCCTTGCCCAAGTTCAAATTCGTCTTTATATTTCAATGTTGTCATGTGCAAAAATGAAAGTAAAAGCACCTATTTTACAGGGTTGTCCTGGATATTTATTTAGATAACTACCGAGATTCCGACACATAGAATATGTTCCATAAAAGATTTGTCTAAAATTTATATGGATGTCCTTTTCCCTTTCCCCTCTAAGATATCTTTGAAAGACCAGCTGAACTTAAGAATCCAGAGCCCGTAGATAAGTGGTATCTTCCTGCCGTATAGAGCACCCTCCAGTGGATTGGTTGAGTTTGAAATCTTTGCATTTGCGTACACACACACACACACACACCCCTAAGCTATTGTAACAAACCTTTGCATAATCATAGTATGAGTCTAATAACAATCCTATGAGATAACTACAGACTCCTTTATTTTAACGATGATAAACTATCATGGCTAACTATCTTGCCAGGTATCCCATACAGTTAAAAGGGGAAAAATAGAATTGTAGCTCAGAATCTTGTTATAGTCTTCTTTTCATTATAAAGCTCTCCCTCAAAGAACTGTGATTAGCAATTAAATTAACAATTTTTTTTTAAACTGAGGAAGATGTTTAGACCTTGCTGATAGATAAAGGTAGTATCCAGATAATGACATTCACCATTTCTAATCAGAGCATTATGAAAGTTCTTTCTGTGGATTGCAGTTGAGAATCCTGCAGAGAAAAATTCAGGGTCCAAGAAGGCTATAATGTGGAAGAAGCTGAGAAGTTATTAAAATACCTAGGGATTATTATTAAACTAAGGAAACTATGAATGGAGAGAAGAATGAATATCTTCTGGAAAAGAGTGAAGAGTGAGGCCCATTAACATCCTGGGAAGAGCTAATTGTGGAAAAGGACCCAAAAAGGTACTATAAGCTTTTTAGAGGTTGACCTTGAAGACCTAGCCACGCTCCACAGGGGTCTTGATCCTGGCTGAGCTACTGTTCCCTGGAAGTCACTTCAAATAGGAATGACCATAGAAGCAGTTATCAACTTTGGCTACATTTTAGAGTCATCTGTAGGGATTTAAAAAATGCTAATGCCCAAACCACACCTAGATCAATTAAATAAGAATTCTTGAAGGTGGAACCCAACCACTATTGTGTTTTTGAAGCTCTCCATAGGATGATAATGTATAGCTAAAGTAAGAAGCCACTATTCTGGAAGTTAAAATGTTTTCCTCTCTCTTTTCTCTTTTGTTCCGTTGTATAACTTACTTCATTCCTCTCTCCCTTCTTTTCATTCTTCTTTCCATTCTTTTAAAAAATATTATATGGGAAGCCATGTGCTATATTAATAGAATGTGATTTCTGTTCCTGTATTATTTTTATTCAGCATTGCAATGAATGAAAATGTAGAGGTTTAAAGCAATATTTATGTGTTGGCTAATAGTTCTGTAATTCAGAAGTCTGGTACAGCAGACTTGGTTTTTCAGCTCAGGATAACATAGGACTGAAAATGAAAGTGTTGGCCACACGGATTTCTTATCTGAAGGCTCTGGGAAAAACATCCACTTTCAAGCTCATTCAGGTTGATGGATGATTTTAGTTCCTGGGGCTTGTAGGACTGATGTCTCAGCTTCCTTGCTGGCTGTCAATCAAGGGCTCTTCTCAGTACTTAGAGGCCCCTCACATTTCTCTCCTTTTGGTGCCCTCCATCTTCAAGCCAGCGATGGTGCATTGAATCCTTCTCATGCTTTGAATCTATTATTTCATCTTCCGCAGCCAGCTGTAGTAAACTTTGAGCTATAAATGGAGTCACATGAATAGGTCAGGACCACTTGGATAATTTCCCTATCTTAAAGTTAATTTATTTGGGACCTTAATTACATTTGTAAAACTCCTTTCATAGCAACACCTAGATTAACATTTGATTGAGTAACTAGGAGAAGGTTTGTGTATACATACAACAGGAATCTTGGAGGCTATCTTAGAATTCTATCACAGTCCCCATGTAGGAAAATAGACTTGGAGCCCCACATAAAGCAATAGAAGATGACAACAGATACAAGGAATAGAGCTGGTACTAGTGAATTATTGAAAGATTATTTGACTCCAGGGGATACCTGCAGACGGTCGGAGGTAATACTTGAGCCCATTCACACATTGGGCAGTTATTTATTGAGCCCCAACTTGTATGTCAGGCTCTGAACAAGTTTTGAAAGATGAATAGTTAATTTTCCAGGTGAACAGGAGAATGAATTTACTATACTGAAAGGAGACACCAGATGAAAAAGCATGGGTCCAACAAGTGACAAAGAAGAGTGGTATTTAATGGTTGAGATACTGTTCAGTCCTGCCAGAACATAAAATGTATGTGGGGAAATGCCTGGAGATAAAGCCAGAGTGAGGCAAGGACCTAACTTATGAAAACCTTATGACACAGATTTTACTTTACTCTTTGATGATAGAGAACCACTGAGGGTTTTTCCCAACTTTGTTGAAGTATATTTAAAGTATAATACATTGCATGTGTATAAAGTGTAGTTTGATGAATTTAACATATTAATACACCTGTGAAACCATCACCACAATCAAGAAAACATTTTCTATCACTCCAGTTTTCTCTTACCCTATTGTAATCCATCTTTTCTTCACTGTATCCCAGGCAACCACTGGTTTGCTTTCTATCACTTACATTAGTTTCCATTTTCTAGAATGTAATATAAATAGATGCAGTATGTACTCATTTATGCTTGGCTTCTTTCGCTCAGCATAATGATTTTTCTTTTTCTTTTTCTTTTTCTTTTTCCTTTTCCTTTTCCTTTTCCTTTCTTTTTCTTTTTCTTTTTCTTTTTCTTTTTCTTTTTCTTTTTCTTTTTCTTTTTCTTTTTCTTTTCTCCTCTCCTCTCCTCTCCTCTCCTCTCCTCTCCTCTCCCTCCCTCCCTCTCTCTCTCTCTCTCTCTTTCTTTCTTTCTTTCTTTTTTTCGAGAGAGAGAGAGAAAGAAAGAGAGGGGTCAGGAGGGACAGAGGAAGAGAGAGAGAGAATCTCTCACAGGGTTCGATTTCACAGCCCTGAGATCATGACCATGAGCCAAAATCAAGAGTTGGACACTTAACCAACTGAGCCACCCAGGATCCCCACAGCTTGATGATTTTGAGATTTATCTATTTGTTGCAAGTATCAATAGGTCATTCCCTTTTATTACTAAGTACTCTCCCATTGCAGTGTATAAATATATCACAGTTGTTTATTCACATCTTGATAGATATTTATGTTATTTCCTGTTTGGGGCTACTTAATAAAAAATTATTTAAATTTATTTTGTGTTATTTAATAAAACTTCTATGAACACTCATGTATTAGTCTGTGTAGACATTTTTATATTTCTGTTAAGTAAATATGTAGAAATAGAATGTATGTCATAACTTTTTATCTTTTGTTTTATTTTTAACTTTTTAAAATTGAAGTATAGTTGGCACACAATGCTATATTAGTTTCAGATGTACAATATAGTAATTCAACAAGTTTATACCTTATGCTATGCTCATCACAAGTGTAGTTACTCTCTGCTACCATGCAACACTATTATAATACCATTAACTGTATTCCCTCTGCTGTAACTTATTCATTCCATAACCAGAAGCCTGTATCTCCCATTCTCTTTTACCTATTCTGCCCATTCTTCTCCCCTCTGGCACCATCAATTTGTTCTCTATAGTTATGGGACTGTTTCTGCTTTTGTTTGTTTGTTTTCTTTTTTAGATTTCACATATAAGTTAAATCATATGCTTTATGTCTCTTTCTCTGTCTGACTTATTTCATTTAGCATAATACCCTCTAGGCCATCCATGTTGTTACAAATGATAAGATCTTATTCTTTTTTATGGCCAAGTAATATTCCTATATATATACACGTGCGTGTGTGTGTGTGTGCATGCACGCATGTGTTTGTGTACCACATCTTTATCCAGTTATCTATTGGTGGACACTTAGCTTGCTTTCATGTCTTGGCTATTATAAATAATGCTACAATAAACATAGGAGTGCATGTATCTTCTTGAATTAGTGTTTTCCCTTTTTTGTGTGTGGGAAGTAAATACCCAGTAGTAGAATTATTGGATCATTTATACTCTACAACCTCATTAACACTTGGTATGTTCAGTCATTTAAATTTCATCAAATCCAATGGATATGTAGTGGTACCTCACTGTGTTCTTAATTTGTATTTCCCTGATACCTGGTAATGTTGATTCGCTCTTTATATGCTTATTGTCCATTTGTATAATTTCTTTTATGAAGTGTCTGTTTAAATCTCTTGCTCATTTGTAATAATTTGTCTTCTTATTACTAAGTTATAAATGTTCTTGATGTATTCTAAATTTAAGTTCCTTTTTGATGTATGTGTTGTTAATATTTCACTAGTCTGGCTTACAGTCTCATTTTCTTTATGATGTTTTGAAATGTTAGAAAATATCATTTTTTTCTTTTTGTGTTTGTGCTGTTTGTGTGATATCTGACAAACCATTGTCTATTCCAATGTCACAAAGACTTTTCACTGTTTTCTTCTAGAGGTTGTATTATTTGAAGTTTCACTTTTAGGACTGTGATCCATTTTGAGTTACTTCTTTTGTGTATGGTATAAGATAAGAGTCATTTTTTTTTTAATGTGGATGTCCAGCTTTTCCAGAATGATTTCTTGAAAAGACTTTTCATCTCTCATTCCTTTGCTTTGGTAACGGTTGAAAATTAATTAACCATATAAATGTGGACCACAGAGGAGTTTTAAGAAGGAGAAAGATTATGTTCCATACACTTAAAAAAAATTCATTCTTTTTTTCTTTAGTTCATTCCATAAATATTTCTGAAAATTTAGCAATATGTCAAGTGTACCTGCGCTTCCATCTTCAAAACTAGAACTAGAACAGAGTCTGGCCCACAATAGGCCCTTGGAAGTGTTTGCTCAACAAAAAGAAAGACAAGATACAGTCTCTACATTTATAGTTCTAAGAGTCCAGAGTATAAGAAGGAGCTTTGGTGGGAGTGGGTGAAGCTATAGGCAAAGAAATGATTGAGAGCAAATGCAGCCTGTTAGGTAAAGAAAAGGTGGGGAAGCATCGAGGTAGGATAATGATAGTGAAAAGTGACAATGAGTTCAAGAAATACAGAGAATGGTAACTAACAGGAAGAAATTTAAGATGTTTCCCAGATTTGCAGCTTAGAAGATACAAAGAATGGAGTAGATTTATTGGGGATAGAAGCAGAGATTCATACATCTGTCTGAGTGCCCTTGGACAGAAAAGGGAGTACAACCTGATTCCTGCCTTCAAAAAGTTTATAGCCCAATAAAGAACAGAAACCAGTGCAGAGAAAGTATGATGTATGTGCAAAGAAAGGGGTCAGCAAGAGATGATGGAAAAGAAAGCAAAGAAGAGACTGTGGAAGAAGTGGTATTTAAGGGGCACCTGGGTGGCTCAGGCAGCTGAGCGTCCAACTCTTGGTCATGATCTCAGGGTTGTGGGATCAAGCCCTGCCGAGTTGGGCTGTGTACTCAGCGCAGAGTCTGCTTGTCCCTCTCCCTCTGCTCCTACCCCGGCATTAAATAAAATCTTAAAAAAAAACAAAACACCTCAGAGGAAGATGAAGATTCTCATTGTTTGAAATGATTGGAGGACATTCAAGACAGAGGGAACAGTATGAGGTAAAGCAGAAGGGTATTCTTATCCATGGCATGTTTACAAGTCAGTGAGTTGTGTGTTATGGATGAAACAGGGCAATGTGGGTTTCATGGGATTTGAGGCTGGAAAGAAAGGTTAGGGCCAAATGGTGTGTGACAATTTCAGGTACCTGGTTATAAAATATCTATTGTTTGTCAGATCCTACATTAGACTCATCTGACAGATTAGCAAGATTTGGTCTCTGCCTTTAAGAAACTCATTCTTTTGTGAATCTAAAAACCCAATAAATAATTATAAAGAAGCTGAAATGTGCAACAAGGACATGTCTAAAGTGGAAGGCACAAAGTAAGGAGTAACTTACTCTGCCTTTGGAAATCAGGATGTCTTCACTCAAGAGTATCTTAAAGGGCCAGTAGAGGTTTTTGGAGGGTGTAGGGTAGAGCTTTCCAAGAGGGCATTCCAAACAGAGGCAGCAGTATGAGCAGAAGTGTGGTCATGCTCTGTGTATCTTTCTTCTTCCTTTTCTTCTTTGCTTCTAGCTAAAGAGAATATAATCCTAAAATCTGAGTTTGGGCATAAATTGCAAATGGAAATACTGCTTTGACTTCCAGTCCTATCTCAACTGGATCAATTTAATCTACCAATACCAGAGAGTCCTTACTGCAGTATCAGATTCTGGTTAATCTTTAATAATGAAGCCTACTTTATTTCTCTTCTTGGTATTTGTTTTTATGTAAATCTGCCTCTGAAATCTTACATGAAGAAGTGGTGATTTCAAGGTAAGATTCATATTTTCCTGCATTCCCATAAAAACCTTATTCACCCCTAATTATTCTTAGTGCAGGATTTGGTTCTGCTCAAAGCAGACAGACTTTTGATTGGAAATGCTAAGTTTCCAGAGGTTTCTACAAAGTTATTTGTTGTTTTCTTGGCTCAGCGGGCTCTCCTTATCGCTTGTTTCAGAGTGCTGACTGCAGTCTTGCATTCTGATACTAAGAAGCCTTAGGGGGGACAGTGCAGGTGTTTGGAATTTCAGGTGATTCAGCATCACTGGGGACATGACGTACTACAAATGACAATCTCTCCATTTCTACCTGCCAGAAACTTGGGGACCAGTAGCAGCCTCTCCAAGTCATGAATATGATGAATAGCTTTGTACTCACCAGGAGATTATCTTAGAGTAATTCAGGCTGAAAAGGTACTTTCTAAATAAAAAGCTTGAGTTTCAACTTAGAAAACACTTTAAGTATATTGGAATCTTCATGTATATGATTTGTTTGTTTCCTAGGGTTCTCTCATTTTTGTTTGAAGCCAAGGAATTGTCCTGATCTTATGGTTAGTAGTTGTGCAAAGAGCCATTGTTGCAGGTTGGGTTTCCTGGGAAGCAGATGCTGAGGTGACATATATTGGTCAGCTTTGGCTTCCAAAACAAGATACCATAGATTGGGTGGCTTAAGCAACAGCAATTTATTTTCTCACAGTTTTGAAGGCTGAAAGTGAGATCAGGGTGCCAACACACTCAGGTCCTTATAAGGGTTCTCTTCCTCACTGTGTGCTCATATGACCATTCCTCTGGCAGTGCACACAGAGACAGAGAAGAGACTTCATTCCTTCTCTTCTTATAAGGCCATCATTCCTATTGGATTAGGACTCCACCTTTATGTCCTTATTTAACTTTAATTACTTCCTGAAAGCCCCGTCTTCAAATACATTCATGTTGGGGGTTAGGGCTTCAACGCATGGATATTTGGGGTTGGGGGAAGGGGACAAAATTCAGTCCATAGAGAGGAGATATCCTGCAAGAGGCTTATGAGGAAATTCCTGGGTTCACCACTTCTGGAAGGGAATACAAAGTAGCAACATTGAACAGGGGAGAAGTTGGGCTGTGAAGCAGTCTCATCTAAGATGTGAGTTCTAGAGCTGGGGAAGAGCTTACAGAGTTGTCCCATTTGAAGCCTTTTTATTGCCATGTCAGCCAGTCATGGGTGTATATTGCCTCTAGTAAGTTTTCTTATTCTCTCCTTATTGATCTGTATGTATTTTGAAGCTGTGTGGATAGATTCCTAGGCAGCTGCCATTATTCCCTGGGAATGTGGAAAGCATTTTTCAGATTTTTGCTGTAGATGATGGTGTTGATGGCTCATTCCTGAGGATGGATAGATGGATAGATAGATGGTAGATAGATAGATGATAGATGATAGATAGATAGATAGATAGATAGATAGATAGAGAGATAGATAGATGATAAAGGAGAATCTAGACAAAGGATTGTGCTTCTGAAGTCAGTCAGGGATAAGACACTCAAAATTTCCTAGTTTTAGGTGAAAATGCAGAGGATAGCAGCATCAAAAATATACATCACCTAGAGTGACTCAGCTTCTAACAAATGTGTACATCTGTCTTTATTTTCTTAAAATCTAGACTGGCTGGCTCAGTTAGCTAAGTTGACCATTTCAGTTCCTTACCTCTCATCTAGCAAACACTTACCATTTCTCCACCTTCATATATTTAGCTGTTACAAACCATTTGAACTTTGGCATTCCCTAATCTCACAGAATTAAACCTTTCTATATGATTTTCTTAGACTGCTGTGTTATGTTTTTCACAGCATCCCCATGTGTATAATTGCCCAGTTAATGGTTATTTCTCTGTTACAGTGTTAGTCACATCAAACTGGGGAACTATGCTTATCTTATCCACCATTGTCTCAGTACCATCCAGCACACTGCTTGGCACAGTGTTCAAATATTATTTGTTGAGTGAATAAAGGAATGATTCAGTGAATGTTAACAAGACAAAAGTATCAACCAGACATATTGGGGCCATGATCAGAAGTCCATTTAGTACCTATGATCTCCGTCAACATATTAAAATGGATCACTTTTGGGAGGGGATCATTTTTCAATAACTCATTTTGAAAACTAATTGTCCAGACTGTGCATTGACATGTTTTTCCTCAGGCCATCACTTTTGGTAAAAACCTCTCAAGATCTTCCTGACATGCGCCAACAGTAATTTATAATCATGAAAAAGTCAATGATTTTAATTTGTCATCCTTGGCCCCTGACAACTTGTTAGGATGTTCTCACGGAGAGATACACACATCTATTCATATTCCTTTACTGAAGGACAATTTTTTATCATGGAATGCCTTCTTTGAAGCAATATAGGGATTATTCCAGTACTTTCATGAATATTCTTTCATTTGATATTCATAACATTCCTATGGAATAGGCAAATAAGATGTTTTCTCTCCATTTTATTTATTAAAAAAATCAAAACAGGGAAGTTTAAGAATTTATTTGGGATCAAAAACCTAATAAAGAGGGGCACCTGGGTGGCACAGTTGTTAAGCATCTGCCTTCGGCTCAGGGCCTGATCCCAGTGTTCTGGGATCGAGCCCCCCATCGGGCTTCTCCGCTGGGAGGCTGCTTCTTCCTCTCCCGCTCCCCCTGCTTGTGTTCCCTCTCTCTCTGGCTGTCTCTATCTCTGTCAAATAAATAAATAAATAAAATCTTTAAAAAAAACCTAATAAAGAATTATATTATAATTTGAATTATTTTCTAGTATAATTATAGAATGATTTTTCTCTATAATTAGAATTATTTTTACTTCTTATGGTTTCTTTCTAATGATTAAATTGATATATAGAGAGTCTGAGTAGGAAATTCATAAGGTTAAAAAATATACTGTGGCAAGCTTCCCTTTCCCTGATAAGAGACCAATTAAACACATCAGGAAGAAAACATGATTCTAGTATGAACTTTATTTGAGACATCTGAAAAGGTCTTCTGATTCAGAGAGGAAACTGGTTGTTTTCCAGCACTATTGTCAAAATATTGGCTGATTATTTCTGGCAAAGAGGCTGCTTAAAAGCCATCATGGGGTTCTCATATTAAGCCCCATCACTAAGCAGGAAAGCAGAGAACATTACTATGCTTACTTATCAGAGGGACTCTGGGAAGGAAGGCAACATTGAGAATTTAATTCTGGCTGTACTTCCGTAAATTCCGCAGATAATACTGCCCCCCATCACCACTCTTAAGTTGTTCTAGCCAGGTTAAATATGAATGGGTCCATCTGTTAGATTTGTTTTTGAGGCTACATGGGCAGCCTAACTTTTAGCAAAATTACAATTAGTATAAAAACTAACTGTATGGAAGCCAAGGGCTGAGAAGTAGGGATCAGGGTATGGAGTTTCTAAAATAAATGTGTGTGTGTGTGTGTGTGTGTGTGTGTGTGTGTGTGTGTGTGTTGTGTGTTAATATTTGGAAATGAATGAACCAAAAACAAGGCTTGATATTTACTATATTTATAGGGCCTTCCACGTCTATAATGATAGATTCAAAAAATTAAGTTGGAAAAAAAAATAAAACCATTCAAGAACAGCAAAATATAATGTCTTTAATAATAGAGAACTGTATGTATCCAATATTCAAACCAACCATTCAGGGTAATTAATTAAAGACAAAATCATCATTCTAGATACATTGAGTAGTTGAAGAAATCCACATCAGTGAGTGCAAAAAGCAAGTGGTCCTATTTAAAAGTATAAATAATATAAAATTTATAGATCTAGGTCTTAATTTTCATTGTAAGTTACTCAAATCTTTCAAATCTTTCTTAGTTTGGTTTTTTTGATCAGTACCTACCCTGAATAGCCCTTCCCTCTGCTCCATAAAATGTGTAACCTAAATCTGCATACTCAGTCCCATCCAGACTGAGCCAATCCTGATGAAGGCCTGTATAATATCAGAATTCAGTCAGACGCAGTAAAGATGTATGTTGTAAATTTTAAAGCAAACTCTAAAAATTAAAAAAAAGCATAGCTGATAGAACAAAAGTGAAGATAAATATAATTTTAGAAAATAATCAAATTTAAAAGCAGACAGTAAAAGTAGAAAAAATATAAAAATAAATGGAACAAATAAACAACATCCAATAAGATAGTGGATTTAAATCCACCACTACAAATATTTACAGTAACTGGTAAAAGGTTCAATCATTCCAATTAAAAGATAGCATATAGTTATCAGATAGCATATAGTGTGGTCATGTTCTTTTATTCTATCTACAAAAAAATTCACTGCAAATATAAAGATGCTGATAAGTTAAAAGTAATAGGGTAAAAAGATATGCAAATACTAACTAAAGAAAAATAGAATGGTTATATTATTATCAGAAAATATAGGTTTCAATATAGGGAATAGTAACAGAAGTAAAAAGGGGATATTACCTAATGATAAATGGGGTTAATTCCCCCCAAAAGACATAGCAATACTAAATGTGTATGGAACTAACAGTTGAGCTTTAAAATATAGAAACTGAATGGATCCAAAAGAATAAATAGGCAAATCCACAATCTTAATTGAGAGACTTTAATTTTCCTCTCTCAGTAATCTATAGAACAAACAGAAAATCAATGAGGATACAGAAGGCCTTTATTGGTTTAATAAACCAACTTGATTTAATTGACATTTAAAAAACACTTCATTCCAAAGAGAGGAATATACATTTGCATTATTTCTGTGCCTCCTATAGGCTGATCCCAAGATAAGATTAGGCATCCAAGAGATTTATTGGTGAGACCACATCTAAGGAAAAAAAAAAAAAAAGGGTCCAAACGGGATGGGAGAGGCATTAAACTATTACAAAAATCTGAATTTTGTGAGAAAATGAAGGGAAGAGAGTTGGACAGGCAGTCTCAGGCTATGGAACACTTTGAAGAACATTTTAGGAAAGCCAACAAGGGAGTCTTCAAGCCAAACTACCTGTCAGCATAGTTCCACATCTCACAGGAATGGACTTGCCTTAGTATTCCTGCCATGTTCAGTCTTTATATGAGAGCATCTCACAGGTAGAATGACTTAGCATGAATAATGCAGTGGTGAATTCAGTGAACAGCAGATGGGTCCATCCAACAATTATGCTTTCCCATTAGGAGAGCTGAGTGGCACATCATCATGGATGCCAAGTACATGCCTTATGCTGCACAGATTTCCTTCACACAGCTTTGAGGAACAGATCCTCCATGGTTCCTATGGACCTCTTTCTGAGGACAAACAAAAAAGGAAGGCTGATGAGATGAACTATAGCCATTGGTGCTGGAGAAATCCAAATAAAGTTTGTAATTTAATCATTAATATTGTACTTATGTTGATTTTTTAGTTTTGAAAAATATATCTGTGACAGTGTGATATAAGAAATATATGTATTTGGTCTCTTTTTTCTGGTACAAAGCTCCTATAACCTTTTTTATATCCTAAGTGTTAGGTATGAGAAGAACATAATTTATCTTATGTATATATGTGTACACACACGTATACAACCCCTTGCAACCATACCTGATTCACACTAATTAGGTGTCTCTTAGTGGATGCCTAAATAGCATTAGGATGGGAGCTGATTGCCTGAGGAACCAACCATGTAATTAGAGGGTTGAAATTTTCAGCTCTGCCCCCTTATTTCCAGAGAGGAGAGAGGTGCTAGAGATTTTTACTCACCAATGGCCAATGATTCAATCAATCACAGCTACATAATGGAACCTCCATGAAAAACAATGGGATTTGAAGGGCTTCTGGGTTGGTGAACACATCCTTGTGCTGGTAGGGTGGTACATCCCAAATGCCACAAAGACAGAAATTCCTGCTTTCACCACTTTCTGGACTTCACCTATATACTTTTTTATCTGGTTATTCATTTGTATCCTTTATAATTTCCTTTATAATAAATAAGCAATAATAAGTAAAGCATTTCCCTGATTTCTGTGAGCCATTACAGAAAATTATCAAACCTGACGAGGGGTCATGGGAACTCCCAATTTTTCAAGTCAGATACTTGTGATTGTTATTTGAAGTTGGTGGTAGTCTATGGACTAAGCGCTTAACCTTTGGGGTCTGTGCTAACTCCAGGTAGTTAGTGTCAGAATTGAATTGATTACAGGGCATCCAGTTGATTTCTTCAGAGAATTGGAGAATTGCTTAGTGTGGAAAATCCACACATTTGGTGTCAAAAGTGTCTGTGGATAAGAAATGGAACATAGAATTTATATTACCATAATTATATGGTTATCCCTGGATGAATGATACACAGGAATTGTCTGTTCCGTTTTTACAACATTGTTATAAATCTAAAATTATTTTTTTTAAAAGGAAAAAAAAAACCATGACTTTATTTCCTCCTACTAATCAGTCAGTTTCCCTGACAGTGTGGTAAGTTTTCTTGCTTGCTGGTCTTTGGACACAAGAAGTCCAAATTATCCTAGCGGTAATCATAGATTGTAGTGTTTGAACTCTTCTTGAGTCCCTTTCATGAACATTTAATCAGAATGATGAAGAAATAATAAAATTAAAGAGGGAGGGAAGAGAGAAAGAGGCAGACAGAGGAGAGATCCAAATTACAAATACCACAAATAAAAGAGGGGGTATTACCACAGATCCTACAAACATTGAATGAGAATATGGAAATGTTTTGAATAACTTTATGTCAACACATTTTATAATGTAGATGAAATGGACAAATTCTTTGAAAGCCAAACTACCAAATCTCACTCAAAAATAAATAGATACCCTAAATTGTTAACATAATGCTGTTACCACATTGAGGAATTCCCTTTAATTCCTTGTTTGTGGACAATTTTTATTATAAATGATGTTAGTTTGATATCTACTTAAGTGATCATATGACTGTTTAATAAATATAGCTAGTATTCTCATTTTTATAACACATTCTATTTCATACATTTAGATATGGATACTAGATTCACAGTATGTACTACAAAAATAATGGGTATTATTATTAATTTATCATCAACATTGAGATTTGGTAACTTGTTTCTTGCCCATATCAATTACTACCTTTTTAGGTTCTGAAGAGATGCAGATTAGGGATAATATAGCCTAATATATTTTTATTGTTTCTGATAATGTCTCCTCTACCAATTTCCTGGTGGTATTTATTTCTGGCTGAACTTAAAATAAGCACCTTAGAAAGAAATACCAAGATTAACTCTACAGCTTTCCCTTATAGCCTGAAGTCACTCTTTTGCAAACAACTTTTCCTCCCTTTCTCTTGGATTCCATATTGGCCTCTTTACAGAGTTAGAGGTGCTTTTCAAGTGGAAAGTGCATTGGTAGTTTTAATATGAGGAAAAGAAAGTTAAGGAGGACTTTTTAAAATAGTAGCTTTTAACAAATACTTCTTTATTTTTTTTTAAAGATTTTATTTATTTATTCTACAGAGATAGAGACAGCCAGCGAGAGAGGGAACACAAGCAGGGGGAGTGGGAGAGGAAGAAGCAGGCTCATAGTGGAAGAGCCTGATGTGGGGCTCGATCCCATAACACCGGGATCACGCCCTGAGCCGAAGGCAGACGCTTAACCGCTGTGCCACCCAGGCGCCTCTTAACAAATACTTCTAAATGTTGATCTCCATCACTAGACTGAAGCTCATAAGGCCGAGATCATGTTTTATGTCTATATTTTATTCTTGTTTGTTTGTTTCCATAGGCTCTACTATAGGCTTGGCACAAGGTTGCTTCTTATCAAATATTGAATGAATAAGTGAACAAATAAATGTTTTATCTTAGTTTATTATGTTGACCCATTTGTTCATTCTCTGTAGGGGTAGATTTTCTTCTCTGAAGAAACTAGAGTATATTTCAACATTTATGTGAGTCAGGTCACAAACAATAGCCAGCGATAAAGTAAACCACAAATAAAATCCCTGGTATAATTTAGAGACAAATAGACTTTTAAATGAGAAAGCAGCAGGTGATTTATTTAAAGAGTACATGTTTGTCTGGGGGAAAACACAATAGAAATTTATTTATTTGTTACTTATTTATTTATTTATTAGTAGCATATAGAAATTTATGTGGACACACTGGAAGACAGTCAGTTGTTTAATAATTTTGTTGTTTCTGTTGCTAGTTGGTGGTGGTGGGGGGGCCTCTGAGAATCCTGTTTCTTGTTACCTTGGCAACCACAGGTAGAGCACAGCAGAGATGGGATTGACTCACTAAATCCCTTTCTAAATCCTCTCAAAGATTTAACTTTGTTAGCTTATCAAGTCTATCTATGGAACTCTTGCTCCTCTAAAAGACTTAGCAAAACCCTTTGATTGAGATCCAAAATGATTTCTCTGTATCACTGATGTTTATTAAGCCTGATCTTTTGAAAACTCATCAAAATAAAGTTTGAGCTTTTTTCACAATGGCAAATCACAGATTCCAAACCAGGTTTTAGATATTTATGGTTCATAGATGTGATCCACCAAAGTAGAAAAATCTTAAAGGAGATTTTAGCTAAAGAGAGGCTCACCTAGCCATAGTGTTTATATTCAGTACTTATTGAATATATTAAGACAAATATGTCTGTTGTTGAATAACAGGCAAATAAATATAACAGGTTATTAAATTTTCTTCTGAACTCACTATATTTACTATATCCATGTCCCTTCTAAATATTTCCCACTTTTCAAATTGTCCGGCCATTGAGCAAAAGGATCATAGTTTTGTTTTTGTGTGTGTGATGAAAAACATGTAATGTTCAGCCCCCAGTACATTGCTTCCCATTGATAAATAAAAATAACTATCACAACATAAAGAGACCACCACATAGTATTAATTTTGCATTTCCACTGAATCTAAAGAGAACTTCAGTATTGCTCATCTTAATTTAAACTGCAGAACAACTGAAATGAATATTACTATTACTATCTTCTTAGTATACATGAGAAAAGTGAAACAGAGAATCCAAGTGATTTTGCCCAAGATCACACAAGTAGAGAAGCTAGAATTTAATACACATTTGCTTAGAATGCTGTTACATCAATTTACTACCTCCTTTATGAAAAGTAAGATTTTGGCTTGGCTGAGATGGTATGTACAAGGAAGACCACAGAAGACCTGAAATGTATTTAGGTGTCAGATGATAAAAAGTAAATTTTTGAGTCTTTTCATTGAAGTCCATCCTACAAATTTTAAGGAAACATTGAAAGCCATTAAGCAGAAGAGGAACATATTAAATTTGTATTTTGCAGTGATGACTTGGAATCATTAAGGAAAAGAGATTTAAGAAACAGAAGACTAGGCAGAAAGGTCAGTTAGGATGTTACTTCTATTGAAGTGGTCCACATTACTTGCAATTACAAATGAAACAAATGGGTGGGACATGAGTAGAGGAAGAGGCACCTCATCTACTAATCAGCGAGATATTGTACTAGGTGCTTTGTGAATACTATATTTAATCCTTAAAAAAGCCCTATTATGCACTACTATTTTTATATCCTAAAGAAGTTATATAATGTGCTTCATTCTCACAACCAGCAAGTGGCATAACCGGGATTTAAATTAGGGTTCATATGGTTCCAAATCTCTCAATATTTTATCAATATGATTCATCAACATAATTGTGCAATAGGATGGAGAGGAAGAAACATATACAGGTCCTATTTAGGAAACAGAACCTAACATTTGATAGGATTGGAATATAGAGTGAAGGAGAAAAGAATCCAGAATGTTTCTTAGTTTTATGGCTTGAATGCCTGGATGAATTCTGTAATGCATATTGAAATGAGCAATTGGGGATGAAAAGCAGATTTGGTGGAAAGAGAAACATTTCTATTATGGTTCTTAAAATTGTACTTTAGAATTACCTGAGATGCTCTTAAAATCAATTTTAATTGCCCAATTTTCCCACTAAATGTAAACATCATGAGGGCAAGGATCAAACTCTCTTGGAGTACAATTACACATAATGGTATAGTGGTTGTCATGTAACAGATGTTTAAAAAGTAAATAAAATTCCTGAATTATCAAGGACTGTGAAGCCCATAATACTTGTCTTACATTGAATCAATCAGGGTTTGCCAAAGAAAACAGAAACCACACTAAGTATTTCAAGTAAGAAGGGATTTAATACAGAGAATTAAGGCTTATACAACTTTTGGAAGTTCTGAAGGAATGAATGCATTAGAATCATTGCTATTTTCTCAGGAAATTCAGAAGAGAAAGAATTGCAGAGATGTTGTTAATACTTTCAACTCTCTGCAAAGTCTAAATAGGGTATTTTAAGGACAGTTGGAACCTGCTAACAAAATTCCATATCTGCCATCTCTCAAATCCCTGTGTCTGTCCATTGCTGCTCCTAAAAAAAAAAACAAAAACAAAAACAAAAACAAAAAAAAACACCAAACAAACAAAAAAACTTCTCCTTTTCTTGCACCTTTCAAATATCTAATGAATTCTTCAAGATTATCTAAGAAATGTGGTTTCTAGATTTAACTTGGGATCCCGTAAAGGGATAACTTGAAAAGTGGGTGTGACATTATCATCAAATGATATTTAGCAGATAAGTTATGTGCTTTATCCTCAGGCTTTTTCAACAATGAAAAGCAACTTCCTCACTACTCTTTCTGTCTTCTCTTCCCCCCAACATGCAAAATTTGTGGGCCATTTTTCTTTTCTCCTCTCAGTGCCTCACAAGTACACATATTTTTATGTGCATTTGTTCAAAATAAATATATGATATACTGATTAATTCTTTCCATTTCATTGATATCTTCTGGTGGATTCTAAATCAGTGCTATTGCCACAGATTATACTCTTAAAGGGAAAAGGTATGACTGTTTCACTGGTTTGGAATATGTTATTCACCTATTGTACTCATTAGAAATCAAACCAAGTTTTAGAATCACAGAAGATTACAATAAGTGCTTTGAGGAAAATTGGTCAGCTACATATAGAAGAATGAAACTGGACCATTCTCTTACACCATATACTCTAAAGATGAACTCTAAATGGATGAAAGACCTCAATGTGAGACGGGAATCCATCAAAATTCTAGAGGAGAACACAGGCGGTTATCTCTTTGACATTGGCCACAGCAACCTCTTTCAAGACACATCCCCAAAGGAAAGGGAAACAAAAGCGAAAATGAACTTTTGGGACTTCATCAAGATAAAAAGCTTCTGCACAACAAAGGAAACAGTCAACAAAGCTAAGAGGTACCCCACAGAATGGGAGAAGATTATTTGCAAATGACGTTACAGATAAAGGGCTGATATCGAAGATCTATAAAGAAATTCTCAAAGTCAACACCCAAAAAACAAATCATCAAGTCAAAAAATGGGCAGAAGACATGAACAGACACTTCTCCAAAGAAGACATACAGATGGCTAACAGACACATGAAAAAATGTTCAACATCATTAGCCATCAGAGAAATTCAAATCAAAACTACATTGAGATACCGACTTACACCAGTTAGAATGGCAAAATTAACAAGGCAGGAAAAAACAAATGTTGGAGAGGATGTGGAGAAGGGGAACGCTCTTACACTGTTGGTGGGAATGCAAGGTGGTACAGCCACTCGAAAACATAGTATGGAGTTTCCTCAAGATATTAAAAATAGAGGTACCCTATGACCCAGCAATTGCACTACTGGGTATTTACCCCAAAGATATAGAGGTAGTGAAAAGTAGGGTTTTAGAAGGCTGCAGTGTTCATAGCAGCAATGTCCACAATAGCTAAACTGTGTAAGGAGCTGAGATGCCATTCAACAGACAAATGGATAAAGATGGGGTTCATACATACAATGAAATATTACTCAGCCATCAGAAAGAATGAATACCCACCATTTGGGTAGACATGGATGGAACTGGAGGGGATTATACTAAGTGAAATAAGTCAAGCAGAGAAAGACAATTATGTGGTTTCACTTATATGCAGAACATAAGTAATAGCATGGAGGATATTAGGAGAAGGAAGGGAAAATCGAAGGGGGAGAAATCAGAGGGGGAGATGAACCATGAGAGACTATGGACTCGGAAACAAACTCAGGGTTTCAGAGGGGAGGGGTGGGGGTAGGGGCTAACAGGGTGATGGGTACTAGGGAGGGCATGTGTTGTGATGAGCACTGGGTATTATATGTAAATAATGAATCATTGAACACTACATCAAAAACTAATGATGTACTATACAGTGGCTAACTGAACTTAATAAAAAATGTTTTAAAAATTTTTAAAAAATCACAGAGAAATAAAAACACTGTTTGAAGGAACCCAAATATCACTTTGTCCAGTCTCATTCAATATATAAAACTCTTGGGGTGCCTGGGTGGCACAGCGGTTAAGCGTCTGCCTTCCGCTCAGGGCGTGATCCCAGCGTTATGGGATCGAGCCCCACATCAGACTCCTCCGCTATGAGCCTGCTTCTTCCTCTCCCACTCCCCCTGCTTGTGTTCCCTCTCTCGCTGGCTGTCTCTGTCAAATAAATAAATAAATAAAATCTTTAAATATATAAAACGCTTTCATAATGTTTCCAAACACTTCTAGCTATCAGGATCTTATTTTATAGTAAAGTAGTCCTTTCCTTTTTTTTTTTTTTTTGTCTCACAGATCAATTATTTAATCATTCCATGTATAGAATTTCTGTGTAATATATAGCTAATTGAATATTCTTTACCAAATGCATAGTATGAAGTCACGATCCTACCAGCCTTTACTCAGGTAATTATTTCTTTTCCCTATAAATGCAAGGCTTAATCTCTAAAACTTCACTGTGTTTATTTCAGTTACATAATAATCTTTTCTGTCTCAACTGTATCATCCAAACACCAGCCAAATTTCTCAGCTGTGAATAACACTCTATGTATTAATTCAAAGCAGTGTTAAAATGTGAAGAAAACATAATTAGAACAGGACTACTGGGCAAATCATTACAGTCCTTTCTTTAGCTGGACTCCAATTAGCTATTCAACATTTTAAGTTTAATTAGCTATCAAACATATCTGACAAGAGCACCATAGTATACATATCTCAACTTTGTTCAGAAGATATTATCAAATATCTTGCTGAAATTAGTACTTTAAAAATGTTTATTGAAATATGATTGATCTTCATTGAAATACACAGATCTTAGGTGTTACTATTTATGAGTTTGGACAAATGCAACATCCAGGTAACTTATATCCCTATCAGGATACAGACATTATCATCATCCAAAAAAATTCCTTTGTATTCTATCCCAGTGAAATCATATTCTTCTCTCTTCAAAAGCAACCAGTATTCTGATTTACTTCACCATGATTTAGTTTTGCCTGTTCTATAACTCCACATAAAAAAAAATAAAACAGTGGTGTATACTTTTGTGTATAGCCCTTTTCTCTCTGAAAAGTCTTGGTGATTCAGCTACATTGTTGCGTATTTAAAGTAGTTGACATTGTTAAATGGTGGCTAGCATGTCATTATATAACTATTAACTTTATTATAAGTTTATTTATTTATTCACCTGTAGATAGATGTGTGGATTGTTTACAACTTTGGTTATTATGAATGAACTCCTATGAGCATTCTTACACAAGTGATTTTGTTGATACATGTATTCATTTCTCTTGGATAAATACTTACAAATAGAATTTCTGAGTTGTAGTCTAGTTGCATGTAATTTTTCCCAAATGATTGTACTACTTTATATATTTACATCAATATTGTTTGAAAAACTTGGGTCCTCAAGATCCTCACAGTTCATGATTTCAGTCTTTTATGTCTATATATTTTTCTTATTTTTTAATTTTTAAATTTGAGTGTAGTTGACACACAATGCTATGTTTGTTTCAGATGCTCAACTAGTGATTCAACAAGTTTATATGTTATACTATGCTCACCACGAGTGTAGCTGTACTCTGTCACCATATCATGCTACTGTAATATCACTGATGATATTACTTTTACTGTGCCTTTTATTCCTGTGAGCCATTCATTCCACAACTGGAAGCCTATATCTCCCACTCCCTCCATTCATTTTCCCCACCCCCCTGCACCTTTCCCCTCTGGCAACCCATCAGTTAGTTCTCTGTATTTAAAGGTCTAATTCTGCTTCTTGTTTGTTTATTTTAGATTCCACGTATGAGTGAAATCATATGGTATTTGTCTTTCTGTCTTATTTCACCTTCTGGGACCATCCATGTTGCAAAAGGCACAATCTCATCTTTTATAGCTGTGTCATATTCCATTATATATATATCTCACCTCTTCCTTATCCGTTTATCTATCAATGGACACATAATTTGCTTCTGTATCTTGACTATTGTAAATAATGCAATAATAAACATAGGAATGCATATATCTTTTTAAATTAGTGTTTTTGTTTTCTTTGGGTAAATGCCCAGTAGTGGAATTATTGGATCATATGATATTTCTATTTTTAATTTTTTGAAGAACCTCCATACTATTCTCTAAAGTGCGCCAATTTACTTTCCCACCAACAGTGTAGGAGGGTTCATTTTTCTCTATATTCTTTACAACACTTGTTATTTCTTTTGATGTTAGCCATTTTGATAGGTGTTAAATGATATCTCATTGTGGTTTTGACTTGCACTTTCCTGATGACTAGTGATATTGAACATATTTTCATGTGTCTGTCGGCCATCTGTATGTCTTCTTTGGAAAAATGTCTGTTTAAATCCTCTGCCCATTATTTAATTGGATTTTTTTGAATTTATGTTTTATATTATTTTTTTAAATTATAATTCCAGTGCAGTTAACATATAGTGCTATATTAGTTTCAGGTGTACAATATAGTGATCCAGAAGTTCCATACATTAATTACTCAGTACGCATCAAGACAAGAGCACTCCTAATCCCTTTCACCTATTTCAGGCCTTCTCCCACCCATCTCCCCTCTGTAACCATCAGTTTGTTCTCTAAAGTTAAGAGTCTATTCCATGGTTTCTCTCTCTCTCCCTTTTTTTTCTTTTACTTGTTTGTTTTGTTTCTTAGATTCAACATATGAGTGAGATCATATGATATTTGTCTTTCTCTGACTTACTTTACTTAGCACATACCATCAAGGTCCATCCATGTTGTTGCAAATGGCAAGATTTCATTCTTTTTTATGGCTGAATAATATTCCTTTGGATATATATACCACATCTTTATCCATTCATCAGTCGATGGACACTTAGGCTGCTTCCATTATTTGGCTATTGTAAATAATGCTATAATAAACATAGGGGTGATGTATTCCTTTGAATTAGTGTTTTGTATGTTTTGTGTAAATACCCAGTAGTGTGATTTCTGGATTGTAGGGTAGTTTTATTTTTAATTCTTTGAGAAATCTCCATACTGTTTACCACAACAGTGGCACAAATTTAGCACCCAAAATTGTTGTCTAATATACAGTCCATACTCAAATTTTTGTAATTATACCAATATTATCCTTTATAGAAATACTTTTTTTTTTTTACCAGTACAAGATCCATTTCAAAATGATGCACTACATTAAATTGTCAATCTCTAATCTCCTTTAATCTGGTAAGTAGCTCAGACTTCTGTTTTATACCTTTGACATTTTTGAAGAGTAAAAACTCAGTGTTTTTAGAATGTCCCTCAATTGGGCTTGTCTGAGGTTTTCTCAGGTATGTTTCCTTATTCTCATTTTGTGGTTTCATTTCTATTCTGGCTTTGCCTGTAATACCAAGCTAAATAGTACTACATAATATAAACTCAGCTCTAATGGTCCATTACACTAAGGCTTCCACAGCTGGCATTTGCTAAGATCTCTACCTACATCCTTTCCATATGTAAACAACACTTACTTACCCTAACAATGTAGCAAATATTAGTGACCTACCGAGGTTAAAATCCTACATATCTCCTGAGGCCTGAGGTTTAACTCTATTTACTCAGGCTATGTGAGTTTGAAACTATCTGCATAATTGTAAATAATCATCTCCTTAAAACAATATAAACTGCCACAAAAAGGCACAATTAAAAAAAAAAAACTGGATGGATTATGCTTACTAATGTGTCACAAAAGCCTAAAGTCACCAGGTTAAGAGCGCCAATCTTTCTGTGTTACCTATGTTTCCAAATTTAATCATTTGCTTATTTCTTAAGGATCCCAGCACATGAGTATACAGTAGCTATCTGGTGGGGCCTCAATATGTGGTTGTTACACTAAATTGGATTGTACTGGATTAGATTGATGTTTGAGTGGTTGGGCCTAAAACAAGATGTTCTTTTGCATAGTAAGAGTATAATTATCTTCCAATGTGGTAAAAATTTACCTCCATTTTTCAAGTAGATTATCCACCTACATAGAAAAAGTCAAATTTTATATTTCAGTAAGTCTTAACCGCAAGTTCAGCTAACCAAAAAATTGAACACCCTTAAGTGATAGGCTGAGCACTCCTTAAATGATATGCTAAGGCTCAAGGGCACACATCAGACCCTGGATTTTGACACCCACAAAAAAGAGTATCAGGCATAGAGAGTACAGATGTGTTGTTGTTGTTGACAGAAAAAGACCCTGAAGCACTGGAAAAGAGAAATGGAAATAAGGAACAAATCAACCCAGAGAACAAGTGCTGACATGTGTCTTCATATCAGATGGAACACTTCCTTCACTTGTGTGACAAGGAAATTGAGGACAGAACACCCAGTAACATTTCACAAAAACAAAATCTCAAAAAAGGAACACAGAGAGGCATAAAATGATAGATGAAAGGACCCTAAGAGGTAGACTGATCAAATGATTCGGAGACTATTGTGGTTGAAGGCTGTGTAGTGCTTTACTCCTGGCCTATGTCGTTGGCCTCTGGTGACTTCACCTCAGTTAGCTTTTGCATTGAATGAGTGTTGTAATATAGAGTTCTTTTTGGTAGACTAAAAAGGATCTTTCAGTTAAAATGTGGTTTTGAAGATCTCTGGATTTCTAACCATGAAAAAAGGGAAAAACTAGGACCAGGAAACCTATTTTAGCATCGTAAGGCAGCATTTTTTAACCCACAGAATTTTCCAGAAAGGATATTAGCCAGCATTTCTTAAAGTTTGATCTGGGAGTTTCTAGAAGTTCCTGTGATCTTTTAAGGAAGGATTTAAGTGCAGTTAAAACTATTTTCATAATGATTCTAAAATGTCATTTGCTTGTCTTCACTCTTACTCTCTTTTGAGCGTACAGTGGAATTTTCTAGAGGTGACCTGAAATGTGATGACATCCTTACTTTGATAGCTAATGGGTTGTGTACTTACATATTTTGGATTTTCTGACATAGTAGATTTAGGGTATAAATATATAGTTTTTCAGTGATTAACTCAGTTTATTCTCAGTGATTTCACTTTGCTATCACTGGCTATCTATAGTTATACCTTTAATAATCTCACTAACTCTATTATCATCTAAAATATCATTATTTTGAAATTCTAGGATAAACTATAACATTTTATAAGAATTCAAAAGGCAAGTTTGAGAATTTCAAAGTAATGATTTGTTAGATGATTACATTGGTTAGAGAGCTTATGGGAGATAAGATTGCTTTTACAACAGTGGCAACAAGCTGTCTTAGTAATTTTTCACCATCACACACTTACAGTTTTAAAAATCCCAATTTCACTTAAGAATGTTTTTATTTTTTTTATTTTTTTTAAACATTTTATTTATTTATTCGACAGAGATAGAGACAGCCAGCGAGAGAGGGTCCACAAGCAGGGGGAGTGGGAGAGGAAGAAGCAGGCTCATAGCGGAGGAGCCTGACGTGGGACTCGATCCCAGAACGCTGGGATCACGCCCTGAGCTAAAGGCAGATGCTTAACCGCTGTGCCACCCAGGTGCCCCCAAGAATGTTTTAAATGAAGTAGTAAAAAACTACCAACTTTATTAAATATTGGCCTTTGAATACTTTAAATATTTTGAATTACAGAAAAGGAAATACACATAAAGAAATTCTATATTCTGAAGTACAATGGTCACCTCAAAGAAAGGCATTTGAGTGTTTGAATAATGAGCTATCTGCTTTTTTTTTTTTTTAATGGAACAGCAGACTGACCAATTATGGTTATTCAGACTTAGGTATTTGGCAGGCATTTTCTCAAAAATGAACAATGTGAGCCTGTCACTTTAAGGAGACTGATTTCTAGTATGTGTTGCCAGTGATAAAAATTTTAGCTTTCTAGAAAAAAAAAAAAAAAAAAAAGGGAGTTTTGGCAAACTTATATTCACCAGTGTGAGTTTGACAGCTTTACGAATGCTTAAAAAACTTTACTGCTGAGCTTAGTGATGATATTAACAACTGTGATCTATTGACGATATTATGTAATGAAATGTGTTAACATATGGAATATCCACATAAATCATTGAACCAGTATTTCCTGAATGATGCATGATGCTACAAAATTATATATGAGTAAAAGATTGATTCAGACTACAGATAGGCTAATGGAATTTAATGGAACAGAATTTGTTGACATGGTTTCAGATTTTACATTGTAAATAACTGAAAAAAACTACCACATGTTGCATTTTGGGAAAGTAGTAAATAAGAATATTTATAATTAAAAAATGCTATTGAAATATTCTTATTTCCTACTCAGATCTTTGTGAAGCTAGATTTTCTTCATATGCTTCAACTAAAACCACATATTGTAATGGATTGGATACCAAAGCCAATGTGAGAATCTAGTTAACTTTTATTAAATCAAACAAAGAATTTTGCAAAAATTTTATATAATACATTCTTTTCACTAACTTCTTATTCTGTTTTATTTTGGAAAGGCTATCATTTATTTGAATAAATAATGGTTTTATTTTTATTATTTTTAATTGAATTAATATTTCATGTCAACCTTCAATATAGTAAATGTAGATAGATATGACCAAAATAAACAAAAGCACTTTGGGGTCCTCAATAATTTTTAGTATAGTATAGTATAGTATCATATATACTATAGTATAAAGGGATAATGAGACCAAAAAGTTGAGAAGAGCTAACAATAAGCTATTTTTCATCAGATAATAACAAAATTATTAGCTACTTTTCATGGGTTTGAATTTGTTCTAGGGATCAGTGTATGAGAGAAAAAAAAGTAGAACATACATTTAACATCTAGTAAAGAAAATATTTTGAAAAACATCTGACCTTATTCTTGTGCCACCAATGTGAAACATACATATTAATATATAAAATTTATTGAGTTCCTGCAATATGTCAGGTACTTTATATACATAATTTCTAATTTTTACAAAATTTCTTTAAATTATCCTCATTTCAAAGATGAGGAAGTTGAGATCCAATGAAGTGATATGCTCATGAATACATGCCTACTTATTGACAAAGCCATGAATCGAACAGGTCTGTCGGTTTCTAAAGTGCAGGTTGATTCCATTATACAAAACTTGCTTAAGTGCAAGTGTGATGACCCAGTAGGGGACATAATTTTTATGTATCAGCGATGACCCAGTAGGGGATAACATTTTTATGTATCAGTGATGACTGGACAAATTAACATTTAGATATTATCTAAACCAGCGATATTATGATTCAAAGATTCATATTCCATTAATATGGTGGTTAACTCAGGAAAGAGTTGCAGTTTGCATCCAAAGTTAGTCTGCTGGAAAACCAGGAGAAGCTGGTGTTGCAGATGAAGTCTAAAACTAGCCTGCTGGAGTATTTTTTTCTTGGTCAGGGGAGGTCAGCCTTTTATTCTACTTAGGCCTTTGACTGATTAGATGAATCCCAGCCACATTATGGAGGGCAATCTGTTTTACTTAAATTTCACCAATTGTAAATCTCATCTAAAAAACTTTCACAGAAACATCCAGGGTAATGTTTGACCAAATATCTAGGTAAGATGGCCCAGCCAAGTTGACAGAAAAATTAACCATCACAACCAGGTTGGATTTCATTAATTTTCTCTATTTTTTTTCCTGATTTCATCTTAATTGACTTCTGCTCTTTTCCTTATTACTTTTTCCTTCTTGTTAAAGATTTTATTTTTCTGGTTTCTTAAGCTGGAAAAGCTAACTAATGATTTTAACCCTTTCTTCTTTTATATTACTAATAGGTATTCATTTCCCTCTAAGAATTTCTTTGTATCATATAAATTTTGAAATGCTATATTCTCATTTTGTTTCAATTCAAAATATGTTATTTCTCTTGAAAATTCCTCTTGGCCTTGATTTAGTTTCCAAGTATTTGAGGATTTTATTCACATTTTTCTGTGATTGATTAGTAGTTTAATTCCACTATGGCCAAAGAACAAACTTCATATAATTTCAATTCCTTAAATTTATTAAGATTCGTTTTATGACCCAGAATATGGTCTATCTTGATGATTGTTCTATGTGAATTTGAAGGGAATGGAGATTCTGCCATTGTTATATAAAAAGTTCTGTAAATGCCAATAAGATCTAGCTGGTTGTTGGGTGTTTGTCATGTCATCTTATATCCACACTATTTTCTACACACTTGTTTTATTGATCAGTGAAGAAGAATGTTGAAGTCTCAAACTACAAGTGTGAATTGGTCTATTTATCCTTTCAGTTCTATAAATTTTGCTTCATTTATTTTGAATCTCTGTTGTAAGATATATATACATTTAGAGCTAAATCTTGTTGGTGAATTAATGCTTTTATCATTATGTGACACCCTTCTTTATTCTTAGTAATTCATCTTACATCTGCTGATAATGTAATTTGTCTGATATTACCATGGTTCCTCCAGCTTTCCTTTATTTTTTTTTAAGATTTATATATTTGTTTGAGAGATAGAGCAAGACAGAGAGCAGGGAGGGAGACAGAAGAAAAAAGAGAGAGAGAATCCCAAGCAGACTCCCTGCTGAGTGCAGAGCCTGTCAAGGGGCCATGATCTCATGATCTGAGCAGAAATCAGGAGTTGGATGCTTAAGGCACTGAGCCACCCAGGTGCTCTATTGATTAGTTTTTTTAAATGAGAGATTTTCATCTTTTTCATTTTAGCGTACCTACATCACTATATTCAAAGTGGCTTTCTTGTATACAATTTATAACTGCTTTGTGTTTTTCTTAATCCAACCTGATAAACTCTGTCTTTTACTTGGTGTGTTTAGATCGTTTACATTTAATGTAGTTATTGATGTGCCTGAATTTATGTCTAGACTTTTATTATTTGTTTTTATTTTGTCTTTTGTTTTTATTCCCTGTCTTGTTTTGAATTATTTGAATCTTTTTTAGTAGCACTTTTATTTCTCTAATTTTTAAATTTTATTTATTTTTATTTTTTAAAAGATTTTATTTATTTATTTGAAAGAGAGAGTGAACAGGAGCAGTGGGGGAGGGGCAGAGTGAGAGGGACAAACGGACTCCCTGCTAAGCAGGAAGCCTGATGCCAGCTGGATCCCAGGACCCAGGGATCATGACCTGAGCTGAAGGCAGGTGCTTAACTGACTGAGCCATCCAGGCACCCCTATTTCTCTATTTTTTAAGCTGTATTTTGTGTTCAGTATTTTTAGTGGTTCCTCCAGGGTTTATAATATACATATTTACTTTAATGCTTGGTTAGAATTAATATTTTATCCCTTTAAGTGGAATTTAGAAACCATGCACCATATGGTCTCTACTCTTCCCTATTTTGTGTAGATGTCATATATATTACATCTATATACATGGCAAAACTTAACAGACTGTTTTAGAATTTTCAAACATTGGTTAGGCTTATTTTTTAGAATTTAACAGAAAATATTTTGATATACTTAACCAAATATATACTATTTCTGTTATTTATTTCTGAAATTCTTTCCATCTGAAGTTTTCTTCTACCTGAAGAGCCTCCTTTAATATTTCTTTCAGTATAAGTCTTCTAATAATAAACTTTCTTTGTTTTTCTTCATCTGAAAATGTCTTTATTTCACATTCAGTTCTGAAGGATATTTTCTTTTGATACAGAATTTAGGATGGACATTTATTTTCTTTTAGTACTTAGCAGATGTTTTACTGTCTTTTGGCTTCCATGGTTTCAGCTGAGAAATCCACTGTCATTTAAATTGGTATCCCCTATATGTAATATGTCATTTTTCTTTGGCTGATTTAAAAATTTTTTTCTTTGCCTTTGGTTTTCACCAGTTCAATAATCATTGTGTTTGAGTGTGAACTTCTTTGAGTTTACTCTTTAAAGGTATATATTTTTAAACTGTCTTTAATCTTTAAGATTATTTCAGCTATTATTTCTTCAAATATTTTTTTTTCAAACATCCCTTTTCCTTCTGGACCTTCACTATTATGAATATTATACTTTTTGTATTGTCTCACAGGTAACTGCCAAATTAATACTTCAAAGTATCAGGGAATCCCTGTAGGTTCCACGACAACATAAATCTTTATAAACAAAGTGGACCAGAACTGGGTCCTTGATAGATCAAAAGGATAGAAATACACTGAGAAAAGTGAAGAGAATATCATTGGTGGTTGCAAAATCCTAAGACTACACTGCAAGACTAAAATTAATGATTATTACAACTCTCTATGAACCATGCTTCTGTTTAAAATAGATATGTCTGGATAAACATATTATACACTAAGTCATAAGCTTAATTATGACAAGAGTAAAGATCTTGGCTGGCACCACAAAACTGGAAGATAAGCAAAATTTCCTTGGCAACTTATAGTTTTTTTTTTTTTTCTTTACCTGCTCCTTGGCCATTCTCTACCTTGTCTGCTTCTCTGCCTACAAAGGATTCAAGACACTTCTTTATCTCTGGCTGCTCATGAATTTTGGGTAGATCACTGAATAGTTCAAACACAATTGTGTGTGAATAATTCAATATGACCCTCTTTTTAGGAATATTTGCTTTTAAAAGAGAACAATAACTAGCATATAAAAATAAATTACTCATGGTAGAATCTCAAGACTCACAAATGTATAATAATTTGGAGTAGAGGCAGGTCTTTCTTCTCTTTCATTTATAATATGTGGGTAAAAAACCTAGCCTGCTTATGTATGTAGAGCTGGTCCATTGATATTAGTAATCAATACCCTCCCTTCAAAAAAGCTTTTAAAAACATGCAAAATTTTTATGTGCTTAGAAGAGAATACATAAATATTTATATATATATAATATTTTTTAGGAATGTTTGGCTCTTCAATTAATCAAAATCTATCTATAATGGCAAAGGCAGAAAAGTAGAATGGAGTAGAATAGATTTATCTAAAAATAGGCATAAAATTAATGGGGGTATTCCTCAATATCTTGTGTGCACCAAATGGAGGGCTAATTCAGGAGAGTGTAGTTCTTTGATACCAGCTCAAAAAAAAAAATCAAAATATATATGGGTACTCTTTGCTCTAAGAAATATAAAATTTAGTTGTTTGAAACAAACTGCTTCAATCTTTTATTTCCGTGTCTGGAAATGAATCTTTGTTCTCTACAGAGCATTCAAAGAAATCTTGGTTATGTTTTCAAGTTCTGCCTCATGAATTTAGGATTAAATTACCTTCTTAAAAATCCTACAGAGTACCTATGATGTGACAATCATTGCACTAGATACTTAACATCTGTACTTCATTTAATCATTAAAAACATTCTGCGATATTGATGTTATCATTTCTATTTCCTTTTTTTTTTATAAATATGGAAACTTAAGGGAATTTAAATGATGTACCCAAGGTAATACAGCAGGTAAGGGGAAGAGGAATTACATGAACCTCGATCCTTTGACTCTGAATCATGTATTTTTTCCAATTTGCCTTTTATTATCTATCCACTATAGATTAAAAGAAGGAAAAGGAGACTATGCTTTCTTTTTAAAAACTTGTTTCTTATTGCGTTTTAAAAGCAGAATATGATACATGATTCCTAGAGATTTTACACCCTTATGTATATATGTGTGCATGTATACATGTACATATGGAAAAAGAGATGAGGGGGGAATTAAAAAAAAACTGATCATGATAATGTACAATGAACTGAGAAATAGGAATAAATAACTCAAATCTCTGATCCTTTTTTTTTTTAAAGATTTTGTTTGCTTATTTATTTATATATTTGAGAGAGAGAGAGAGAGAAAGGTGGGGGAAGAGGAACAAGCAGACTCCACACTGAGTGCAGAGCTGAATGTGGGACTTGATCCCATCACTCTGAGATCATGACCAAAATTAAGAGTTGAACACAACTGCTTGAGCCACCCAGGCACCCCTCAAATCTCTGATCCTAAAATCCAAAGGAAAAAAAGAGAGAGAGAGAAGGAAGGAAGGAAGGAAGGAAGGAAGGAAGAAGAAGAAGAAGAAGAAGAAGAAGAAGAAAAAGAAGAAGAAGAAGAAAAAAAAGAAAGAAAGAAAGAAGAAAGAAAGAAAAAGAAAAAGGGAAGGGAGAGGGAGGAAGGAAGAAAGGAAGAAAAGGAGGGAGAGAGGGAAGGAAGGAAAGAAGGAAGGAAGGAAGGGAGGGAGGGAGGGAGGGAGGAAGGAAGGAAAAGAAAGAAATGCTATCCTGCAAGAGAAATTTGGAAAGGTCAAAATTGTTTTTAATTTTCTTTTTTTAGTAGACACACACTGTTACATTAGTTTCAGGTGTGCAACATAGTGATTTAACATCTCTATGTGTTATGCTATGCTCACTACATGTTTTAGCTACCAACTGTCACCATACAACAGTATTACAATATCATTGCCTATATTCCCTATACTATGCCTTTTATTCCTGTAATTTATTCATTCCATAACTGGAAGCCAGTACCTCCCATTCCCCTTCATCCATTCTGCCCATTTCCCCATCCCTCTGTCAATCATCAGTTTGTTTTCTGTATTTATAGGTGTGATTGTGCTTTTTGTTTGTCTATTCATTTGTTTTTTAGATTTTTGTAAAGTAATATATTGAATGTATTGTTTATACTAATACAGTATTTGTCAAAATTATCCAAATAGTTAGCATCATTATAACTTTATACTTTTAGTTTTCTGTGAAGTTGTGGGTTTTGTTTTGTTTTGCTTTAGAACACAATTTTTAATGCTACATAGGAATAGGCTTTAATTTATTTTTTTGTAACACTGTTGGAAACAGGTTGAATTCAATTCTTGACACTATAAATAATGATGTGATAGGAATATTTGTACATACATTTTTATCAGAATTTCTAATTATTTCTATAGTGTACATTCCTGAGAAGTAGAAAAAGTACGTCAAAGAGTATAAATATTTTTAAGACTTCTGGAAAAGTTGTGTTTCCTTACACTAACATCAATAATATATTAAAATCTATGTCCTAATATACCTTTTTCCCTTAATACCCTTTCTAAAACTGAGTATTATTATTTTGAAATTCAATAATTTATGATTGAAATATCATATTTCATTTTTTTCTTTGGTTTCTTTAATTACTGGTAAGTTTGAATTATACCTTCATGTGATTATTCATTGTCTGTAGAGAAAAAAATATTTTTAAATTTTTCAGAGCAAGGTTAATTTTACCCAAATGATAATACCTTTGAGTATATACTGAATGTGTGTATGTGTGTGTGTGTGTGTGTATGTGTGTATGTATATGTATACATTCAATTAATTGATTCTCCCAATTTTAGCAATTAGACACCAGGGTGCAGAAAGTTATTTGTCCATGATCATACAAAGGTTAAGTGGCAGAACCAGCATATGAATCCCGGTGATCAGCTCTGGAGTCTCACCTGTAAAACTATATTTTATTGGCTTTTTATACATATAAATTTCTAAGTACATTCATACTTATACCTGAATTATTTTATAATTACACTAGGCTGTATCAAAATTTATTTTCAAGATGAAATGTTACTTCTCACAGAGATAGAAAATATATTTTGACCAGAAAATGATGTGGACACATAAGATAAACCTTTTTATGTGATACATATTATGTAGACTATATCAAAATAACATTATCTACATTAAACATAATTTACATGTAGGTCAGAAGCTAGTTTATTTTGCCATCCGAGTCATCTTGTAATTGAGTTATTTTATTGGGAAGACTTATCTAATTCTGTGCTTCCTACCTTTAGAAAAAGCAGGACTTCATAGTTCAGCAAATGATCTTGAATATAATTAAAGGAAATAAAGACAGCAGTGTGAGAAATAGGAATGATTTATTTAGAGAAATGAAAATGGTAAAATCCCTTAATAGTTGTCTAGAAATATGTACAAAATAGCATTAACCTATTATTCTTTGAAATTTGTTGTCAATGTATTCTTTTAATGTATAGGTTTTCCTTTAAAATTTGGTATTCAAAAGACTTAAATTATCTATTAAATATTTTCAGTAGTTTTTCTCATTGCTTTTATCCTAAGAGTATCATTTCATAACCTCAGGCCATTCAAATATTTCCCTGCTTATGTTAACTTTTATAACTTGATAATTTACTTTTTACTCCGTATGCCATCAAAAATTTACTGTGACCTGTGGTGGAAACTAATAAAAAAATCTGATTATTTTCTAATACTTTGGTAACTTTTCTAACAATGGTCAGTTTGTTATAATGAGTGTTAATTTTAGAGTTTTATTGCACCATGGTCAGAGAATAGCATTCTTACAAGTTGTACCTCTGAAAATAGAGCTCATTTTTTTCATTTGTTTTAAATATTCCATGACAGGTTGGTAATATATGTATTTGCTGTTTAATATACAAAATTAAGTCAGCATAATTATTCAAGTTATTCAAATACTCTATATGCTTTATTTAGGCTTTAGTTATACCATAACTGTCACACTTATGAGAAAGTGCATCAAGGAGTTCTAGTTGAATGTCATTTTAAACCTAAGCTTTTGAAGACATTATTTTATGAAGACTAGTTAGAGCAGTTGAAGAAACAGAGAAAATGGTTTTGAAGTGGTATAAAAAATTAAGTAAATTTAGCTATAAATGATAGAATTAAAACAAAAAAAGTGTGAGCTGAAACTTAGCAGTTAGGACTGGATAACATTGGTTCTTGCACTCCATGGCAGGTAGCCAAGACATTATTCTTTAGGCCAGCTTTCCTTAAAAATGGTTTTATTTCAGAGATGTAAAAATAAGCTGGAGATTTTGATAAATATACATTGATATCATACTTAAGTGAAAATTAGGTCCTAATGGCAACTTTAAAAGGCAAAAATCTTGTATTATCAAAGTTACTTTAGAAAGTCTTTTAAGTTGCGTGTGAATTAGAGTATACAAGGTGTGTGTGCTTATATATTAATTTTGTATGAAATATGTATTAATTTTTATGAATGCTAAAGTTTTAGCATCAAAAAAGAAGGAATAGGACAGAAGGAGAGTTGATATAAAGAGAGCTTTCTACTTTTCTACCATCAAAACTTTCTACCTTTAAGATAATCATCAGTCTATATTAGTGAATATAGACTGGGTTCAAATATTGGCTCTGGTCCAGGCTTTCTCTCTTTTGTCCCAGGACTCTAATTACTTGTGTTACAGTCCTTATTAATATAACACCTATTCCTCTTATGCTCTTTTTAAAATTTTCAATCCTCCTGTCTCTCAATGCTTTAGTCTGTATCTTTTTGGAGTACCTTCTTGTTTACTACTTTCTTCTTTATTTATGTCTATTCTTCTCTTAAGGCCATCAGTTTTCAGTCAGTATATTTTTCAGTAATAAGATTTCTGTTTGATCTTTTCTATAGTTTCTAGCCCTTTGCTTAAATTCTCCACCTTGTATTTTAATTATTTGAGTGTATTTATCACACTAACTTTAATGACTAGGGTTGAGAATGTAATTACATATATCTCTAGTGGGTCTGTTTTTATTTTTTGTTCTTTTTCTTACACTTTATGTTTTCTTTTGCCTCACCCTGGAGTACCCTCCAATCTTTTTTTTTCTCTGCTTATCTCATCTACCTTTCAAGGATCAGTTCAGGCATTATCATTTCCAGGGAGTACCCCCACATACCCTTTCTATGCTTCTGTAATATGCTATATGTACATCCATCATATAACTTATCCCACTGTACTATCATGATTGTTTGAGCTTCTTGAGCAGAGATCATGTGTTTAACACTTTTTTAGCACAGGTATGTTTAGCACTTTTATTTAGTCAGTTTCACTTGAAGGTGGTTAAAAGACAGAAGTAGTTTTTCAATGGGCTAGGAAGTGGTGTGGGGGCTAAGGATGGGCACACTGCTACTGAACAAGGTTTTAAAAAAGGCCACCTCTGAGATCACAGAAAGTGTTCAGAATTGGAACCCTGAGACTAAGTTACTCAAACAAAACTCGTAATTTTTCTAAAGCTGGCCCTGGGATAGGCTTATTTTAATTTCAATATGTTATCTCAGCCCACATGGATTGGTTTTGTAAACTTTTTTTTTTTTTTTTTTCAGCCATTAGTAAAGGCAAATGGCATTCACACATCTGCTTGAGTGGAAAAATGTTTTCTTGATTTTCTACAGATGTGACCTCCAGAATGGCATGTTAGTTAAATCCAGGAGCAAATAAATCAATATGAAATGTGAAGTGGCATTTAAAAGTTGATCTCATTGCCAATTTTTCTTTTAGAGCTGGCTTGATTTCTTTTAGTAACAGACCTTCTGGGACTCTACCAGTTTGCATGGCTTTCTTCATTGTTTCTCCTCTGGGACACTCACTGACCTTTTGAGAATATTCCCAACTCCTCTTGTTTCTGTAGTCTCTGTCTCCAGGACTCTGTTCAGGGTGAATGAGAACTAGACTTGAGGAACAATGTAGCTCTGCTTTTTGCAATACTGTGCTTAAATTGTCATTGGCATAATCATCATGTTTGAAAAATTAACAACGGGAATTATGACATGCTAGAGATTTCATAAATACATATATTCTGAGTGATAATTGTGAATATACTTTTTTTTCTTATAGTGAGTCAAAGATACTTAACTGTGGGAAACTTACCATAAAAGGGAAAAACAGAAAACTTCCCTTAAGATTTGTAGACATCAGTCCTCTGCTTAAAGCCTTCCAATGGCTTTGCACTGCAAATAGAATAACTTTAAATGTTGTCATGGTCTGTACAACCTTATATGATCTGGACATATTCTGATTTTATAACTTCTATTAGCTGTTTTCCCTGATTCCCTCGCTCTAGTAGACTTCCTTTTGATACTCAGACATGTCTAGGCCCTTTCTGCCTTAAGAACTTTGCATATGATAAAGGTCCATATTTTTCCTGGTTTTCACGTACCTACTTCCTTTTCATTTGATCTCAACTCAAATGCCATCTTCTTAGAAAGGCCTATTCTGACTGTCATAGATAAAGTAGGCCCCTCCCCACCCCATATATATTCCATTATTCTATTTTATTTGCTCTAAAGCACTCTGAAATTACCTTAGTGTGTTGACTTGGGGAGGTCATGAGCTTCACCTATTTGGTCATAAACAAAGGGACACTTAGCTGCAAATATCAACAGCTTATATATGATTCTCTCACCCTCAAGTCTAGTTCTTTGAAAGTACTTCGACTAGCTTTGATTGGACCTGCTTGGATCAAGTGACCACACTGGAGCCAAATATTAAGTCCAAGGGGGTAGAACATAAATTAGTCAAACTGGGATTACATGCCACCTGCATGTAAAGGGTAGAACAAGCCCAGATAGTGATACCAAGAATGTGAACAGAGGTTTTTTTTAAAGAAAATTGGGATAATTTTCCTGAAAAAAAGATAAATGGAGACTAGGAAGTGAAAGCAGTGGCTGCCCACCACAGGAAATGGAATAACATGGTCATTTTAAAAGGTACAAGGCATTCCTTAGTGTGGATATATCTTAATTTAGTTAACTAGTTCACTCTGGATGGATATTTTAAGTTGTTTACAAAATAGTGGTGTGATGAACATCATTGTATGTGCATTTGATTGTATCAGGATAATTCCTTAAATTGCTGGATTCTGTAGTACGTATTAAATGATTTAGGGACGTTCCACTAAATGAGAACAGGTTTTCTTGTGAAACTTTATTCCCCTTGTTAGAATAGTCCTGTCCAATAGAAGTATAATGTGAGCCACATATATAATTGTAAATTTTCCAATAGTCATGTTAAAAAAGTAAAAAATAAGTAAGTGAAATTGATTTTGAAAATGTATTCTTTTCAACCTAATATGGCAAGAATAGTATCATGTCAACATGTAATTAATATAAAAATTTACTCATGAGATATTTTATATTTTTTTCTCATGCTAAAGTCTTTGAAATCAAGTATGAATTTTACACTCACCACACATCTCAACTAGGACTAAAGCTCAGTGGATGTACAATTAGTGACTACCTTATGGGAGAGCACTGCTCTAGAGTATTCTAGTTCTAGTAAGCACATGAGGGTTTTACACACTGAGATGTTTTCAGAGATTAGTCTGTGGGTGATTGTTTAAAGCTAGCTCTAAACTGAACCTAGTACAAATCACCCATTAATCAAAAGTCTCACTCTAAGTGATAGTTTGCCAATACATAGAGGAGAGGACTTATCAACATTTGAAACCTATCACAAGGAGGAGGCTTGAGAGAAAAGCTGAGTGAAGCCCAGCGATGAAAAGTTTGCTAGTAGGTATAATGAGAAAGGATACAAATCTGGGAAAACTTAACTAAACTGCCCAGAGGAAAAGAATACTGAATCTGGTAAACTACAATTACCTGGTTACCACTAGAGTGGTAAATTCCACTGTGATCACAGAGGTTTCATCAGACTTTTGAAGCTTGGAAGAAATGTGCTTTTAGACTATGGAAATATCTTTTACTCTGATTTTAGAAAAATGTCTACTATATATTGAGTGCTTACCCAAACTGTGTCTGCATCCACTTGTTCCTTACAACATGTGAATTAGGTACTATAGTTACACTAAGATAAAAAACTGAGACAAAACTAATTGTTTTCATACCTAGCAACTAATGGAGCTGGAATTTAAACTTCTGACTTCTAATTTCAATGTCCATGTACATTAGCTCTGTTCTATTTTATTCTTACTATCCTAACATTCTTATATAACAGCCTTCTGACTAATAATCTAATTTCTTATGCACACTGACATAGCAAGTAGTACCCTAAAATCTTAGATATAAACATTCTAATCACCAAAAGTTAAATTCTCTTTTCAAAATTAATATTTAAGAATTTAACCTATGTGTTTATGTCTTTGAAATGGCCAGTGAATGCTTTAGGTATGAAAAAAAATTATCTGAAGTTGAAGACCAAATCCTGAACCCTGGGGATTCCATCAGCCCCTACCTGAATAGCCAATCTCTCCTCTTCTCTTTATGGCCTCTCCATCTCATTTTTTAGATAATTTTATATAGTCACTTAGGAAAAAAATTACCTTGGAATAAATAAGAAAGTGCCATCATCTTAATGTGACAGATAGAAAAGTAGCACAGGACCAGAACAATAATCATTTAATACTCATGTGGGAGATGCTGCTGAGCCTCAAACAAGTACCTGGGAGAGTACGTGATAAAAATGTTGCTGTCAGGGATGCCTGGGTGGCTCAGTGAGTTAAGCGTCTGCCTTCGCTTAGGTCATGATCTCAGGGGTCCTGGGATCAAGTCCTGCACAAGGCTTCCTGTTTAACGGGGAGTCTGCCTCTCCATCTGCCTGCCACGTCCCCTGCTTGTGCCCTGCCCCTCTCTGACAAATAAATAAATAAATATTGATGTCAGAGTGTGCATTATCTGGTTCCAATTCCTAAATCTAGTTGCAGACACAATATTCTGACAAAAAAAAGTTTACAAAGTCAATTGCCTGAGAATGCAAAGGTTTTTGTGTTTCTTTGCTATTATTGACTTTGAGGCTTCAATCTGTCCAAAGTGGACAGATTTGACCTTCAGAAACTCACAACTTTTTCATTGGTCAAATGAACAAATCACTAATACTCAAAAATAGGTACTTATTAATTGTTCACTTACAAAATTTAAGATTCATCTTTGTAACAAAAGTGTTAAATCAATTAAACGAGGGAGCTATTAGACTGAGGTTGTTTTAATGCCTTCACAGTCTAGTGAGCAAAACAAAACCTAAGCCTTTAAATGCCTCAAAGTTAAGAAATGGAAACTTAAGATCAATGAAACACAACCAACCAACTAGGCTTTCTCAAATAAGGCAACTGCTTAAACTATGGCCAACCAAATAATTCCCTTGCATTTCTTCTGTGTCTTCTCCGTAAAAATCTTGTCCCTAAGTCATGTTGGTACAGTGCTCTTAACAACCTCTGGTTTAGGACTGCCTGATTTGGATTGATTCTTGCTCAAACTCACAATTTTTATTATGCTTTAGTTTCTCTTTTAACGGAAACATGGAGAAGGCCCATGAAATTATCTCATGAAGCACTTAAGTAAGGGGTACTTACGGATCTGTTTATGTATCTGCTGTGGTACCAAGCTTGGAGGAATGCAAAGAAATAAGCAAATATTCTTCTTACTCATAAGCCAGGAAAGGAACAGTGTTATGAGCAGTATTTATAAACAACCTATTTGATGATTACCAAATTCAGCCAGTTTATGTAGGTAAGCACAAGGTTAAACAAATAGAGTCTTAGGATTTAAAAGTTAAAATTGCAGAGAAAATGGCTCTTTCTTCCAACAAAATGTTTTATTGAAATATTTGAAATATATTTACCTAGAGTAAAAAAAAATGGCCCAACAGACTTAGAGCATCTCAGAGGTGGTGCTCAGGGAAGGTAGATTTCATTTTTTTTTTCCCAATGTGCTTTAGTGTCCTAACAGCTTGATAGGGAGTCATGTAGTAAGCTGACTGAAGCAGAGACTGTGTTCCTCTGGTTTGTCACTGCATCTTCAGGGTGTGACACTGGCAGGGAAGTGATGCCTAATAAATGAGAGACTTTCATTGCTGAGAAGTTTCTTTCATTAGTGGTGGTTTAGCTACACAGGTGGCATTTGAACCTCTTGCTATGCTGCCATAGAGGAAATTTAACAGAGAGTCAAAGCAGATGACCTTACTGTCATTTTCAATCTCGAGAGACTATGACTTTAAGACCTTTCAAAGACTGGAAATTTTATGGGAATGATGGAACAGAAAGCCTAGTCCCTTCATCTCAGGAACACCACCCCTCTGATAGAATTTGAGGATTTGTTGATTAAGATAAACATTTAGAAGAAGGACGGTTTTACCCCATCAGATATAAGCTGGGACACAGGGCTTGTCTGACACAAGTTTAAATTCATAGCCTCCAAATAATTTTGTAAAAAAAAATTTTTTTATCATATGAGGCTCAGAAATGACCTCATCAAAGTGTTGGAGGACTACTCTCAAGGCCTGAAAGCTCCATGGCAACCATTTGAGTCTGGGGGAGGCACATAGGAGGCTTGAACTTAATTGGCTCCCTTTTTGGCTCCTCTGAGACCCTAGCTGTCTCAATATATACATGGAGGTAATGACACTTGCTGCCTTGCATTCATTAGTATAATAGCTTTAATGATTTGGTTTGCTCCTATAAAAGGTGCTATATAAATGCAAATGATCACCAAGAATGATAATTAAGTCTTTAGCTGCAAACCACTCACACCTAATGTCCATATGTCAGAGAATGAGAAATGTAGAGGTATTAAGAAAACTGTCCCCTCTTTGTGCTAAATATGGTGACAGGCATTTGAAAAAGCTGTGCCTTTCTCTGATTCCATAGCCTGAGTGTTTTTCCTGACTGAAGGAGATAACTGATATAATTCATCTTTCAGAAGTGTTAAATGCTAGGGTGGCAAGATGCTGCATTAAATATGGAGGGTAAGGAGAAGAAAGGGAACAGTAAGTCTATTTCCAGGTGGGAAAACCCCAAGTCCCCAAACCTTAAGTGCATTTAATAGAGAGAGATTTATCATGATTTGTACACTGTCAGCACTGTACACAAACAGCTTTACAAGAGGAAAAAAGTGCCAAAAGCAGGACCTGAGCATCTCAGCCTGAATGTAGCTTAGCCCCACATGCATTATTTTCTCTGCTTTGACCAGATATTAGATACAACTTATTGACAAACATTGTTCATCTCCATGAAACCAACAATCTGATTAAATAACAAAACTTCAGGTCTTGATTTAAATTTAGAAAGAAGAGGGAATTTTTGTTGCTGGAAATATGCTTCCTTTGCCCTTAAGTTCATCTGCCCATTCTATTGTTACATTNATTACAAAAAAAAAAAAAAAAAAAAAAAGTTAAGCTAAAGTGCAGAATAATGGTGGCCAGCATTCATTCCTGTAACAGGTTGATTGTCCCACCTTTTTTTAAAGGATGCATTTCATGGGGTTTGATTTTTACAATGTAAGCTCCAGAGCACAGTTCTCGTTATTCCTATTATCTTATGTATTCCTTTAATAACCCTGATACTGTTGTACATGTAGCCAAACCCTCTCCTTAGCATAATACTTAAATAGAACATTAATCATGAATAAGGAATTTTTACCATGAACTTAGCCCCTTTATCTTTCTTGGTTTGGTTGGGACAGTTATTTTTATATTCTTTGGGTATATCTCATTGACTTCTTATACTATCGCAATGTGATCTCATCTTAAATTTTTGTCTTTTTCTTTGTAGCCCATTCTAATTTTATAGTTTGACTCTTTCATCTATTTCTCGATCTAAGATCAGTTCTTTTGTTGCGAAAAATAAAAATCAGACTGGTGAGAGACCAAGTGACACTTGGCAAAGTAGGAGAACTTGGGTTTATTTTACACCAGAGGAGTGCCAGCGGGAAATTCTGGGCCCCAGGCAGTGGGGTTATAGGGCTTTTATAAGGGAGTGCAGGGGTTCAGGTTACAAGGGCTGTGCTGACTGCTGGTAGGTGGATTTAAACTGGGGTGGGGTGTTGCTTAGGAGGGAACTGAGGCTGAAGCAGGGAGCTTGTGGCGGGAAGCCTATTTATAGAAGCAGAGATGGCTGGTTATCTCTTGCTCCCAGTGGGGCTTCTGGTTCTCTCTGGCTCTTTCTAGCAACCTTCCATCTACTGTGGCCTGCTGGCCTAGGCCTGCTCTGAGTAATTTTCCTCTTCACTTTCATTTGTTTATAGATACTTTACTTCTCTGGTTCTTTGGGGTTTTTAAGCTTAAAATGCCAGTTGAAGTGAGAAGTTCAGAAAAGAGAAGAGACTCAAAGTACTTTGGAGTCTAATAAGACATTTTAGTTTTAGCCCAAGGGGTTAACTCGCCAATTCAAGGTGAGAAGGTTTAAAAAAGAAAAACTGGTAAACTCATGAAATGACTTCTAAAGTGTCATATACTTTGCTTTTTAAAAATGGGTTCAAAAGAGAGTATACACAACAAGAGAATTAGTCCTGAACCTTTTTTTCTCCCATGCAAATAGGGAAGTTTGTGTGGAAAATAGGAGATATTTACCCTTTAGCCAGCTAACAGTAAATTTTAACATGTAAGTGGTAAAATTTTCAAACCATATTTTAAAGCAGTCCAAAACCAGTTACAGAATTAGAGTGATTTGAATCCTCAGCAAAATTTTAAAACTTGCAAATTTGTTTTTGTTTCCTTCTCTCTTTCCTTTTTTTCATTCTGGTGCTACCTCCGCATTACCTGTATTTTAACTGTTCAAAACTCAGCTGGCAGTTTAACACTCCACATGCCCTCTCTTTCCCCATACCCTTCAAAAGTCCTTTCTTTGTTAGGTGATTCAGTTAGGTGTTAGGAGAGAAATAATTGGAATCAACTCCCCTTTACCAGGGTATTTTTAACCCAGTCACACTTACCTGGCCATTGCAACATAGAGAAGAGGTGAGGGTAGGGAGGAGAAAGAGTTCCATTTCTGTAAGAAAAACAGTATATACATGTAGGAAGTTACAATTCTGAAGCACAGTGGAGATTAGAAAGCGTCTTTGAAAGGAAAACCAATTTTATTTGTTTTACATAATAATAGATTCAGAGAAGTTTTCAAAACAAGAAAATTGGTTGATTAATCAATGTAAAAATAAATCTTACAAAAGCAACAACATTTTATAAGTGGTATGATAGCTACTTTACTGGTTTTGCCTACTCTGAGCAACGAAATCTTGACTTCTATGGTTAGATAGGGGGTTTCCCCAATAAAATAATTTATGTATAAGAGAAATAACAAATAAATTCATTTTATTAAGCTAATTCAAGTTGATAGTGGTTGTCTGAAGTTCTGTGCTCAGAAGGTGTGTAAAGTGAAGTCAAGATGCAGTAGGAAAAAACAGAGCCATCAATTAGAGACATCTTTCACAGATGAGGAACATGGGAATGGTGGTCCTAAAGCCAAACATTTTCCATTCCTAATTTTATTGGACTATGTTAAGATAACCCATCCTTTCAAGCATGTGAGACTATTAAATAAAATAATGCTTAGGAACTACTTAGCATGATCCTCAATTCTAGCTGTTCATCAGAATCACTGTTCCTTCCCGAGGTTTTGATTCAATGTGTCTGACGTGATTACAACTACACAGAAACAACAATAGCTACAACAACAGCAACTGACAAGAGGAGAATGATTTTCCACTGGGACTGAGACCCATTGGCTTTACCTACAGTAGGCTATCAATATATATAGTTGTTGAATTATCCAAATGATGTACTGTTAACTCCAGAAGCATTAAATGATCTATAAAAATGCGAGTTATGATTACATACATGTGGGAAATGCTGTATGACCTGTCCCCTTCTTCAAAACTAAAACACACATTTGCTTATAGAAGTTGAGAAGTCCTCTAATAAATAAATCTATTTCCCAAATTTTTGAGAGTGTAGCACTCTATCTCTGAATATCCATTGACATTCTTTGAAAGTAGAATTTATAAGAATATATTCTGAGTATAGTTTCTAAAGGTTTAACTTAAGCAGGAGTACATAAAGCAAACTATATATAATATATAATTGTGTTCTATATAATTTCCTATTTTGCAACATTAGCTCTTCTTCCTACCAGGTCAATTGCAGCACTATGCAACATCATGTCAATATTTCTGCCTTAAAAAAGACAACAGAAAACCTCTTTTTTTACTTAATCTACTTACCATCCTAATTTTCTGTCCCCTTGTACATCATATCTCCTCAGATTTGTCGCTTCTATGTCCTGTTTTGTAGACTAAATTGTGTCCCCCCAAAATTCATATGTTGAAGTCCTAATCCTCAGTATCTCAGAATAACTGTATTTGGAGATAGGACCTTTAAAGAAGTGATTAAGTTAAAATGAGGTAGGTCATTAGGGTAGGCCCTAATCTATCTGACTGATGCCCTTATATGAGGAGGATGTTTAGATACATAGAAACTTGGGGTACACACATAGAGAAAAGATGATGTGAGGACACAGTGAAAAGGTGTCCCTCTGTAAACCAAGACTGAAGGCCTCAGAAGAACCCAAACCTGCTGACACCTTGATCTTGGGCTCCTAGCTTCCAGAACTCTGAGAAAATAAATTTCTGTTGCTTAAGCTATCCAGTCTGTGGTATTTGGTTAGGGCAGCCCTAGCAAACATTTGTCTCCTCCCCTTTTCTCTTGAACCTTCTCTATTCAGATTTTTGCCCTCACTGTTCTTCCAAAACAGGGTACGTATAAGGATACAATGCCATTTGACACAGTTGATTACTCCTTCCTTCTTGGAAATCCTTTTCCAGTTAGCTTCTAGGACACCAAACTCTCCTGGAGACTTCAATGACTGTGCTTTTTCAGCCTTTATTCTGGGTTTTCCTTATCTCTCTGATCTCAAACAGTGCTTCCACCCTGGTCCCCTATTCCTCTTTCCTTCCTCCTGTCATTATCTAACACCTAGCATATATTTATTATTATCGTCTGATTCCCTCCAGAGGAATATGAGAAATTTTTGTCTCTTTTACCCACTGATATTTCATCAATAGCTAGAACAATACCTGGCACATACTGAATAGGTTCAGCAAAGGCTTTTTTGAATAAATTGGGTAAAACCAATCAATATAATTAGGAAAATGGCCTTTTATCTAGTTTAGAGTCTTCTTTTACTCAGTATGTCATTGTCTGATGAACTTTTCTTGTGTTCCATGCTGTTTGGAGGCAGTAGAGGTTTATTTCAGTAGCACTTTAGTGAATTCTAACATAGTCTGGTGGTCAAGAGTATTGGCTCTTTAGTAAATTCTAACATAGTCCGGTGGTCAAGAGTATTGGCTCGAGGGGCGCCTGGGTGGCACAGCGGTTAAGCGTCTGCCTTCGGCTCAGGGCGTGATCCCAGCGTTATGGGATCGAGTCCCACATCAGGCTCCTCCGCTGTGAGCCTGCTTCTTCCTCTCCCACTCCCCCTGCTTGTGTTCACTCTCTCACTGCCAGTCTCTATCTCTGTCGAATAAATAAATAAAATCTTAAAAAAAAAAAAAAAGTATTGGCTCGAGACTTGGACTCTATACCTTCAGTGTTTGTAATAACACAGGTAGATTCTTTAGCCTTTTTGTGCCTTTTGCCTCAAATTTGAACAAAAACTAATGATTATGTTCCCCACAGGGTTATGATGGAGATTAAGGGAAAGAACTCATGTAAGGTACTTAAAACAGTGCTTCCTACTTGTAAACACTTCGTGTTAAATTCTTTCATGAATTCAATCAGAATTTCTATAGCAGAGCTGCAATGCTGGAACCTTGGGTTTTTTTTTTTTTTTTTTATCCTTACCAGTTGCTAGTGCAGTAATCTGTATAATAAAGCTATTTAAAGGTGTGCTGCGGTCTACCTCACACACACACTAATCAGAATCAACGCCCTAATCAGCTACACAGGTGTCAGGAAACATCAGTCCCAAGAGTTAATGGGACTTTCTGGGTAGAAAAGTGCTAGAAGTCCTCTTGTTCAAGGCCTCACATAATGTCCAAAGTACCTCTTACAATTCTGTGCAAAAAGACTAAAGAGAATCTGGGATCCTCTTCAAATTGAAGAGTTATGAGTCAATAATATACTTTTTTGATATGGAAATGCAGCATAAAATAAATAATCATGTCTATAGCATAGGAATTGTAATAGCGTCTATATCTCTATTCAGCTGAGGAGGAAGGTAGTGGAGGTAAGAATGGGGCTGTGTTAAGCTCACAATATGAAAAAGGACTTTAAAGAACGCTTTATTTGCTGTACTTCTTCTGTTTGCAGCAGAAAACAAAAGGTTAGTTCATAAGCCTATGGGCCGGAGAGCTTGGAATATCTGTAGGGAACAGGCTTCAGCATTCAACATACAGATGAGAGAACCCAAACACAAGGTGTTAACACATACAGGAAGCCTAACATTTGGCAGACGGTTTTGAAGGGGGCAAATATCTTTAGCAACACTAATAATAAATATGCTGTTGAAAATGCACATTAAGTGTTTAGAATAAGGGAAGACTGGATATTTTGTACATTTTAAGAAGGGAAATGTGGGCAAACAAAATAAAATGTAAATCAGGGCACAGTTAGAATGAGAAATGGTTTAGTATGGTAGAAACATAATGTGGGGTGAGGTTTTCAAAACATTTTTATTGAGAAGGTGATTTTTAGATTATTGCATTTAACTGACTCTCCCCAAACACTTAAACTAAAAAGTAAATTGCAGTTTTCCTCTGCTGAGTATTACATGAGGGACTTTGGTCACTACAATGTAAAACTCTAACAAGGAAATGGATTCAAGTTGTAAGAGGGGTTAAAGTTCAGCATGGTGAGTGGTTTAGTATAATATCTAAAAATGGGCTTTGAGTTCAGGCAGACAAGTTCAGATTTCATCTCTGTGACTTGCCAAATGAATGACCTTGGGCAGGTTCATTAATGTCTTTGAGACAAATTCTATTTTACAGAACGTGGGGATAATAGTATCTTCCTCACAAGTTGGTTGTAAAGATAAATTAAATTATGTATAGAAGGCATACAGCACTGTGTCTACTTTATCTTTAATGTTTGGTGAGGGTAGGTGATGATTGTTGATAACAGCAATGGCTGAAAGGGCTTCGGACCGAGTTTTGGGAAGGAAGATTTTACTATCAGAAAATGGACAAAACAGACCTAAATTCAGATAAACAAATACATCTCAGTTCCTAGATTGTATTGAAGCAAAAGGAGAACATCACAGCTTCACAAGAGAGAATGTGTGGGGATATATGTGACCTTCTTATATACCTGGAACTTAGTGGAGTAAAGAAATGTAATCACTGTGGACCTAGGTCACTCGAGCGTGCTTTTCTCTCATTAGTTGGCCAGCTAATGTCACAAGACCAATAATAAACTCAGTAAACTCTGACAAGTTAGATTCTGGAACTTTAGAATGCCACAATATACTGGAGTGAGTGCAATAACAGAAAAATGATCTTATTGGATTGTCAGTGATAGAAAAAAAATATATGCATACGTTAAAAAAACTCCTTTTGGGTTTTAAGAAAGGTATTTCTCTTGCAGTGATGTTTCACAGTTCAGTGGGGCTAGCCAGATCTTATACTACAAAGGATGTGCCGGTGGTGTCCACGGAACATGACTGCTGCTCTTCTAAGTTTCCCTGTGCTGCCCTTCAGGACTATGCTCTCCCTGGAAATGTTTTGTAAGTCTCTCCTTTTTCCTAAATTGTTTATCAAAACCATTTTTGAAATGGTGAAGATTTTTATCTATGTTACCATCACCCACATCAATAAAATATTTTCTACGGATCCTCTCAAGCTCTAAAGCAAGGCTTCTTGCTATTCTGTAATACGCCCTGACTCCTGAGATGATTACATTTTATGCTGGCTCATGGCATAAACTTTCAAAACTGCCAGCTGAGTTGTCATTGTAGTACAACTGATTCCTTGATTGATGTACAGTGTCTGAGATGTCTCTGTTCTCCTGGCTTCCCACAGGTTATCAGATTACAGTTAAGAAGAAAAGAAAGAGTGTAACAATCAGAGCAACACCAGGGTCTCTAATAATATTAGAGGTTACCTTCTCTTTAAGAGAGCATTTGTTATTTTAAAGTGATTGGATCATCCAAATATGTCATGCTGGGCAATTCAGCTCAACTACAGACTGGGGCTTCGGAAAGCTTTCTTCCTGATCCCAGAGTTCATCTCATTTTTGACTGTAGGAAATCTATGCCTCGAGAAAATGTCTGGAACAATCTTTAATCTCAGTAGATGGCTTTTGTTGTTGTTGTTGCTGAAGTGCTGCCCAATTGTGAGGAAAAACACAATTTTCCTTACAATGCAGAAAAAGAAAGTCGTTGTGTATTTATTATTTATTATTTANTTGTTGTTGCTGAAGTGCTGCCCAATTGTGAGGAAAAACACAATTTTCCTTACAATGCAGAAAAAGAAAGTCATTGTGTATTTATTATTTATTATTTTTTTTTAAAGAAAAATGCTTAATGCTGGCCTATTACTTGCAGAAAAGAGATAATACTTTACACTTGTGCTGAGAAAGCTTCAGCTATTTTGCTTTCTTTTCTTCCAAAATGGAAGAAATTTGACACATTGAGACATTATTTGGAAAGCATATAGAACACTTAGAATTGGCTTGCAGTCTGTAGATAGCCTATCAAGAGATTCAGAAATAAGCCTTGATTAATCAACCAATTTTCTTGTTTTGAAAACTTCTCTGAATCTATTATTATGTAAAACAAATAAAATTGGTTTTCCTTTCAAAGACGCTTTCTAATCTCCACTGTGCTTCAGAATTGTAACTTCCTACATGTATATACTGTTTTTCTTACAGAAATGGAACTCTTTCTCCTCCCTTCCCTCACCTCTTCTCTATGTTGCAATGGCCAGGTAAGTGTGACTGGGTTAAAAATGTGATTGTGTTTAAAATGTCTTTCCTGGGGTGCCTGAGTGACTCAATTGGTTGAACATCTGACTCTTGATCTCAGCTCAGGTCTTGATCTCAGGGTTATGAGTTTGAGCCCCGTGCCAGGCTCCATGCTGGGTGTGGAGCCTACTTAAAAAAAAATAAATAAGTGTAAAATGTCTTTCCTGAATCCCAGCTGTGTGCTTTTAATCCTAATGGAATACATGCACTGATTTTACATACTTGTTTCGTACAGCTGCTTGGCAAAGGAAGTAGGAATGTAGATGTAACCTCTAACAAGGAAAACTCGGACAAACCATATCAAACTGTATTGAAATAGGTGGAAGCTGAGATCACCATAGAGAAAAGGTAGAGTCTGTAATTCAAATGGCCAAGGCAGACTGTTTAAAACAAAAGTCAAAAGCATTCTGTTTGGCAGTAAAAATTTGAGGTCTCCTTCCATCTTCTCAGTCTCCTGTTGTACTATTCAGCCCCGTTGCACCAGACTTAGGGGCTCCAGGGGTTTGGAGATAATCCATTCCTCTGTGTTGCTAGTAGGTAAGGCTGTTCATGCAGAACACTAAGGACGTGGAAAGCAGTCTGCTTTCTTACAAGCAGACCCTGAATGCTATGACTCCTTTAGATACATCAGGCTGCTGTTCTGGTCTGATTAGTCACAGTGGGAGAAGCGTCCAGCTGATCCCTGTGATCAATCTCACCAACACTGCAAAAACCCCACGGCTAGCTTCTACCTTGTAACCAAAGTTGCCCAGAGCTAGTGGGCACATGGTCTCTGACAGGTAATTGTGGGTAGGAGAGTAAGGAGCCAGCACATGGATATATCAGAATAGCAACTCTGAGGATAGACAAGGGTAAAACATAAGATAAAGTGAGCTTGGAGAAAGCACCTCTAGTAAGAAACATGTCCCTTGAGTCTGCTGGTTCCCCTGGGATCAGATTCCTGTGTTGAACCATATGTTCTGTTAATGCTTCTATCCTGTGTGTCTCATGTAAATTACTGTCATTTACTGAATGCCGACCTGTGTACCAGGCTCTACATACATTAACTTAAAGTTCATTCTGTCACTTGTTAGTGACATCCTTCCTGTTTTATGGCTGAAGAAAATGAGGCTTCAAGAGATTAAGTAACATGCCCCAATTCACAGTTAGTGCATATGTATTAGGATTCAAACCCAGGTGTATTCAATTCCTGTGCTTTTAACTACAGTGCATTTGCCTCATTTTCTCTCCACTCTTTGCTAGTCTCTTTCCTACTTTGAAAAGTCTCGGGTTTGATTGTCCAGTTACTATCGTGGAGCAGGATTCTCCATGAAGCATCCTCATTGAAGGAGTTGTCTTTACTGGTGGGTCAGGAGGACAGGAACATCCACTGGGACTGGTGCTAAAGGCTTGGCCACAAGGTTCCAATGAAAATGCTGGATATACTTCTGCAGAAACACAGTTAAAACAAGTAACTTTTGGCAAACAAATCAACTATGTGACACTGACTGAGCTTGAATTATTCCCATGCATAAAATCTAATAAAAATCAGAAGCATAGAGATCTTTCTTCTTTCTTTCTTTCTTTCTTTCTTTCTTTCTTTCTTTCTTTCTTTCTTTCTTTCTTTCCTATTTGAAGTGGAGTCTCTGGTGGATCTGTATTAGGTCTAGGCATGCTTGCTTTTATGAAATATTTGTAGTATCCCATACTGTAATAGATCTTAAATTATTAATGTTTAATGAAGTTACATATTCCCAGCCTCATAGGTCTTAGGCCAAAACATTGATGCTACATATTTCCATTATGCTATTGCTAACTGAAAATGCAGATTTTTTTCTCATTCCAAAAGACCCTCAACTCAGTAATGAGAGGAGTCTAAGGAGGGGAGCAAAAAAGAAGAGCTGAAGATGTTACTCTAACTGATAAAAGATGACATTTGTAAAGTCTGTGTCCAGCCATGAAACCCCAGCCTGTGATCTCCTTCCTTATTACCACCACTTTGTGACTGCTAAGAGATAGATCCTATGCTCAGAAGATCAGGAGTTCAGGCCTTTTGAATAAAACAAACTCTGGTTACTTTTACTGAATTAGCAGCATTCTTTTTGGTTTGCTAAGAGCAAGGCATTGATAGATGGACTTAAGGAAGTTTAGGATATGATTCCCCAAATTAAGAAGTACAGGCAAGGGAGAGCATGGTGATAGAAGGGGCCATGTATGAGACAGGCCCAGTGTTCAGCATGGGTACTTACACAAAGTTGAGTACCAGAGTTGTGGAACAGAAGTTCAGAAGAAGGGGAAGCTTGTGGTACGTACCATATTACAGTCATAATAATAGCTCATAGTTATGAGATGCTCTATGAAGAATTTTTTTTTCTCAGTGTCCTGGAATCAAGTTGTCTAGCTTTGATACCCACCTTCACTACCTCGTAGTTGTGTGATGGTGTCCAAATTACTCTCTCGTCTACCTCTATCTCCTTGTTTAGTAAAAGAAAACAGCAGCAATATTAGTACTAATCATAAACACCTCATATTATATGTGAGGAGTAAATGAAATAATTTATATAATACACTCAATGCAGAACTTGGCACATGGAAGAATCAGTAAATAAACTATGACAAAAATTGATTGCATATTTAATGGTGACTATCTCCTTCCTTGCTGACAAACTGCAGTTGAGTTGAGCAGCAATATGCCTAAATAAATGCACACTTTCAGCTTCTCTGGAGCCAGAGGTAGCCAGACAGTGCAGTTCTTGTCAATGTGTTGTAGGGGGAGGTCTCCTGAAAGTTTCTGAGAAAAATTTCACTTTTCCATTCAAAGGGAGCACATATACCTAACATCACCCCTTCCCCACTTTTTCTTCCTTTAATGTAAATCTCATGTCAGGAACCAAAGCCATCATTTGTGATGGAAGCAGCAAACAAAGGAAAATTTCAAGAGAATTGCAGAATGCAATGCCACCCCAAAAACTGTCAACCTAACTAAACCAACACCCGCAAGGCGCCTATATCCAGGTTTCTTCCTGTGTGAGAAAAATCTCCCCTATTATTTATTTTTGTCATTTTTTTATTGAGTCTGCAAGGTGTTCTGTTATTTGTAGATTAAAGCATCCCTAATAGGGTTATCTATTATTATTGTTATTATTGTTATTATTTTACTTAAAGCCAGGAATTATTTTATTTAATCTTTGAAAAAATCCAGGAAGGCAGAATTGCTTTGTTACTTTTTTTTTTCAGTTGAGACTTAAAATAAATTGGAGCTTGATAAAAAGTAACATTTTAGTATTAAAAATACTAGTGATAACAATAATACTATAAATAATGAATTATAATAAAATGATAAAAGAGTAATGTAATGACTAGCTGACAAATTTTTGAGTGCTTATTCTATGCCATTTGCATCACATTTTTTTTTAATCCTTACAACCCTATGTAGGAGGTATTGTTAGTCACCTCACTTTTACAGATGAGGAAACTGAGGCACAGTAAGATTAAATAACTTGCCCAAAGTCACAGAATTGCAGTTCAGATTCTGATCTTTCTGACCACTAAGCTGACCACCACTGTGCCTAATTATCTAACTAACCCTGCCTGCCTTTGTGCAGTTCCAAAATGCTTTCTCTTTTTTACGGGTCTTTGTTCCTGCTGTTCCTTGTGGCTGGAACAGTTTTCTCTCTACTGTATTTTCTTGTCCGATCTCATTTATGTTTCACACCTCAGCCTAAATATGTCTTCTCTTTGGCCTTCCTTGACACTCTCTCCCCTCTGTGTGATTCCATCTTCCGTGTTACTTCTATCATAGCACTTAGTCCACTCTTTTGCATGTTCTATTTATTTATCCTGCTAGCCCATCAGTCTGTTGTCTTGCTGAATGCTCACTCTGTGCCTCGCTCATCACCATTTTTCTAGGATTTGGTTTATAGTAGACATTCAACAAAAGGTGTCAGAGTTGATTGATCCTTTGTTTTAGTTCAGGGCTTGAGAGGAGTGATAGTGTCTGAGTAGGCAGGAATAAAAGCAGATTTGGGGAAAGGGAGCCATGATGGGATCAATTCTAGAGTACCTATCATGACTTGCATGCAGGTCAGTTCATGTAGCGCGAGTGAAATCATGTTCTCTATTTTAGCATTTATGCAATCACCCTTAGGAGAGCTACTTAGTCCATGGCCAAAAAAAAGAGGAGGAATAAAAAAAAAGCTCTGAAAAGGTGGCAGTGTGTGTCTCTGGAAGGCAAGCCTAGACTTGTGGTGGGAGTTAAAGAAATGCAGAATTACAAAAAAGAATCCCTCCCACGGATGTCTAAAAATGATGTTCCTAGCAGCTTTAGGTATCACAGTTGTGCAGGCAGAAAAGTATTTGATTAACTCACTGGCATTATCTCTGAGGTGTGGGTGTCTTGGAAATCTGCATGCACAGTATTCCTTTCAGATAAGCTATTGGGCATTGTTCTACATATGCTACATTGCTGTTCTTCAGCTCATTTTGTACATGGCTAAAGTCGTATACCTTAGAAATTACCCCTCCCAAGGGTAAGATAGTTACGGCTGTTTTATGGCTTGCATTTAAGAACAAGATGAGATTTAAAGTTGACTTAAAATAGAGTTTCTGAATGTACCACAATGGATAACATACCCCACCCCATCCCTTCATTCTCTGTATATTGCTTTCTCCTGAAAGTGTTCAGGTAATTCTTTTGCATCTTCACTTTCCCTGTATTTAGGTATATGGTGAATCATATTTGGTTCATTTAGGTGGCAGAGTTAGTCATAATGCGATTTTGAAGTTTGCAGGGGCCACATACCGAAGGAGCTCAGAATAATGGGATGAAAATGTAGTTTACTCAGTATCCTACCTATTGTGTCTTGTCTCCACTCCTGAGTCAGAAACACTCTTTAATTGGGTGATTCTCATGGTTAGACAAGAGAGCTTTCTGCCTAACATTTAAGAAGCCCAGACAAGAGACCCAAGTTCCAAAACTTCTAGGTATTCCTGTGACCTTACTTGATTTACTAGTGATTCAGTTTCTCTGATTTAGAAGTAATGATGATTTATATTTTTAGTTCACAGGAATACCTAATAGGTTTATTTCCTTGTGAAATTTCAATCAATTGGTAATGGGTATCAGGAGCAAGTTGTTGATAATGACTCTGAAACTGAGTATTGATTAGTAGAAAATTATGCTCTAATCCAGGGGTTGGCTTTTTTATTTTTCCTGTATAGGGTCGGATAGTGAATATTTTAGGCTGTTCAGGCCATTTGATCTCTGTTGCCACTTCCTAACTCTGCCATTGCAGCCCCAAAGCAGCCAAGACAATATATAAACAAATGGCTGTGGCTAAGTTCTAACAATTTTTTTTTTTTTACATAAACAGGTGGCAGGATTTGGCCCAATCCAGGGCCATAGTTTGCTGACCCCTGCAATTAGCAGTGCCTTTGGAGGATAGGGGGAGATTGGTGACACAGATGCCATATATTTCCCATACCTCATATAAAGAGTTACAGCATCCAAGCCTTTTTTATTTTTACAGTCTCATTGTTTCCTCCCAACAAACACATGAGGCAGCTCAGCAGCAAGTATTTTTAGAATAGTGGTGTGTTCTGGCCAAGAGCAGAAGCTTTGTAGAGAAAGCAATGTGAGGATCCAGCTCTATACTTATAAGCTATATGAACTTGGGCAGACTGTTTTCCTCATAGCACTCCAGTCACCTAATTTGTTAATAAAGCATAATAACAGTATCTACCTCAATATAAAGGACCCTTCAATAGATGCTCATGGTAAATTATTATCATTATCTTTCCTGTTCCTATCTATAAACTGAGACTAACCTCATGGTATTTATAAGTATTAAATGACGTAGCATGTGTAAAGCTTATAGCACAATACCTTGTACATAGTAATGCTTAATAAATGTTAACTAGTATTGTATTTTCATTTTACCAATAAAGAAAGTTTAAAATGATCAAATAGTTCTGCCAAAGCTTTATGGTGAATAATAGCAGAAGTGGGATTGAAACCTAGTGCTTTGGACACCAGAGATCATACTATGCCCACTAAAAATGAACAAATATGTGTTAAACTTTCTGAAAAGAAGCGAAGTAAAATTCAAATGGTAATATTTTTCATTAGAAGTGGTAGGATATAGACAAACCCTAACTTTCCATTACTTTGATTGACTGGTTTTTAGTCATATATTTTTCTGTAAAATTCCTTAATTTGAGGTGTATTTTCTTTATATGCCAGTCAGGAGACAACTTGTCCCTAGGAATAGAACACCAACTTTAAAACTGTTAGGGAAAAGAGATTTTATATTGCCTTTTTCTACTAGATGTGTTCATCTTTTATGAAACAGACCTTATTGCCCTAAATGCCCATGTTTTATTCCCTATTGGTATCACAATCTTGACCTCATGTGAGTGTAGAAGGTAGTAGGCATACAAACTAAACCTGGGGGAGCCTAGAGAGCTCTAAGTTGTGTGCTTGTGTGGCTCAAAAAGATGATCTGGGCCAATTAGATTAATTTCCATTCCCCTTCTCTCTGCCATGGAGAATGGCAGAGCAGTGAAGGTCTTTGGACAAGAGATGGCACTTGGAAAGTTATGAAAAGTAAAGAGACATTCAGCAAGAGCAGAAGGGGAAAGGTATTATAGGCAGAAAGCACAGACTAAGAAAAGAAGAGTTGACTGGAAAGGGGAGAGAGATCCTAAAGAACTGCCAGGAAGCTTTTGAGACTGTTGCTTGGTAACCACCTAGCTCAGTTCGGTGGCTGTAGCTGAATCATTCAAGTAACTCTCACTTGCCCAATTCCTTTCTCCACCTCCGCAAGGGTGAACACTTGGAGTGGAATCCAATTCTAAACCAGCAGCTGATACAGACATCAGTCATGGGAAGTAAATTATCTCAGAGACATCTCTTAAGTCATGGGGTAAGTTCTTGCCTCCTCTCCTAGGAACACCCAGAGACTACCTTACCCATGCTTAAGCTGGCCCCGGAATTAAGTGAGCTGCGATTTACTTGACTGAAACTCACTTTGTAAATAATGTTTCCATGAATAATATCTAACTTTAAAAGAAGACATCAAATTTAAAACGGAAGGAAGATGAGGAAAAGGCCCAGGGGAAGGTGCAGATGAGCTTTTCCGTTTATTAGAAAAAAAATGTAAACACCTGTAAAAGATGGCACTGCCGGCACTGACAGGCAATGGAGAAAGAAATTTGTCAAGATCCTATGTGTTTTCTTGATGATACTTCTCTTCCCTCAGCGAATAAATTGATAAAATATCAAGAGCTGTTCTGGACATAATAAGCCCACGAGAACTTACAGCAGATGTACACTGCAGCAGTGATTGTGTCTATTTGAGTCTAACCCAGAGAAGCTCCTACTCACCTACAGAGAAGGGCAGAGATTCTGGTAATGACTCACAAGAGGGGTGGCCTGAAGGAGGAGAGACCAACATGGTCATCTCAGGCTCGAGTGGGCCTTGTGTGCCCTTGAAAGCCCAGGGAGTAGGAAGTTATCTCCCCCCATCTGCCTCCATTTGCTTTTCACTTCTCTCCTCCTCTTTCTCTTTCCACCCCCACAAACACATGCACACATTGGAGAAAAGAGGCTATTTCTGGCTTGCTAGCAAAGACAGAAATCACACCCAGACACAAAAAAGCTAGGAGAGAATACTGCTGGCAGAGCAGACCACATTTTTGTATAGCTGAGAATCCTTCAGAAGGAAGAGACCTGAGGTAAAATTTGGTCTTCCCATTTGATTAATTTGTTTTACTTCAGTGGTTAAAACTCTTTTGAATTTTTGTCATTAGCAGCTCATAGGAGACTTTCTGAAAAAACAATAGAGTGGTTTCATCAAACAGAATTCCTTTTCTACAATCCATCTGAATGTTTAATGTGTATTTCTTTAACTTCCTAGAATGGCCTTAAGTAGCTAATACCTGGGGGGTCTGGTCATGTTCCATTCTTTTTTAATTCATATATTGGGGAGGAAATGAGTCACTCTCGATTAAGGGGTTGATACCACCTACTCATACAAATTATGTGTGTGGACAGGGGCAGGATGAAGCAATATGCCATAGGGTGGGCAATGTACCTTCCCGTGCAACTTGAGTTTTCCCTTAGCAGATCACAACTCTTGGCATCTTAATCCCTGGACTATTGGGTCTGCAGTCAAATTGCAGAGAAATGGCATGTCCATGTGTTTGTGTTGTGTGTGTGTGTGTGTGTGTGTGTGTGTGTGTGCATGTGGATGCTCATGCCAAATCTCTGTTTCTTCACAAAATGTCAAACTATTATATTTATGTGATCCTTATTGCCTCTGTGGAAGAGACTCTTTGAATGCCAAATGAGAGTGCCAGGCACAAATTATAGTAATAACAATAAATGGTTCTTTATTATTTGTTTTGTGCTTGGCAGTGTGCTAGGTGCATCTCCTCATTTAATCCACCAAATATTCCATGAGTAGATATTTATAACTTCTACTGCAATAATATCAGGGAGGTTAAATGAGTAAACTCAACCTCAGATCTGCTTATTTCTAAAATTTGTGCTATTTTACAGCTTCCCTGGTCTTATTTTAGAATTGTACTGTGAAACCCACTATCTTCATTCCTATAAAATGTAAGAATATTTTATTTATAGTATATGACAAAGCCAGAAATTTAAAATGCTTCAATATCTTTACTACTCACTTTAGCATATAATTTTATATTTTACAATTTGTTCTGTGTTTTCTTTTCTTTCTTTCTTTCTTCTTTCTTTCTTTCTTTCTTTCTTTCTTTCTTTCTTTCTTTCTTTCTTTCTTTCTTCATTTTATGAAGACCAGTCCTTGAGGGCAGATTGTTTTTTTAATACTTTTTTTTCCCCTGTATTCTCTTCTGGGCCTAACGTAATATAAGAAATCCAATTACAGCAAAGACAAGAGAACAGATGAGCATGTGTGTGCCCAATACAGGGTGACATATTTTCACATGGTTCCTATAGAATCACATTTTATGTGAGGATTAGATTCTAAAGTCAGCACACATGGTGATTATTTATTAGTCTTTCCCCCAGCATTAAGTTGCCTTTTTAACACAGCCCCTCACTTCTAAACCATGTAGAATTTGAATGGGATTGGTCTTGGAGTGGGCCCAGACTGAATTAAATTAATCAGTGAATTCCATCTCCTTGGCTATAGTTATTGATTCAGAGATGACATATGAGCCATGCAAAAACAATCAACATACAATTCCTGGGACTTTAATTTGAACTTTAAGAAAAGCCAAATTCTTCTTTCTGTAGCTGTAGAGCGTTTGAAGACCAAGAAGGAAGGATCTTTATATGAACCCAGCCAACTCTAAAAATGCAGAGCTCTGAACTGGTGAGAAAGACTCGTGTCTCAGGAATATTGTTTAAATCCTGAGTCATCCCTAATCCGGGACTAGGAACCAATAGAGTTTCTTATTGGTTAAGGAGATTTAATTGATTTTTCTATTCATTACAACACAAGTCCTACCTAATTTTCCAGGAAAGGTTAAAGAAAAAACAAAGCAAAACAACAACAACAACAACAACAACAAAAAAACCCCACTAATTTCTGATAGTAAGACCACTACAACTAGTTTGTTGTTCATTATCATGGGAAAAAAATGTCATTTCTTGATTTGTACAGGTGATGAGCTGACTTTCATTTAAAGGCCATGCTAGGAAAAATATACTTCTTTAAACTCTAGAATAACAGCCTAAAGTAGTGAGTTGGTCAAAATGTATAAGGCAAGTGCAAACTGAGTTTATCCCAGGAAACAGGAGATTCTTGTGTTTGCTCTAGAATATTTGCTCATTGAGTGACTGTCAGGTAATATCAATGCCTTAGTTCAGGCTTCTATAACAAGAACACCATACTGGGTAACTTCAACAACAAACATATTTCTCACAGTTCTGAAAATGGAAAGTCTGAGATCAGGGTGCCACACTGGTCAGGTTCTGGTGAGGACCCTCTTCTAGGTTTCCTCACATGGTGGAAAGAGACCCTTGATACAGCCTCCAATCTCACTATGGGGGCTTCATCCTTTGACTTCATCCAAACCTAATTACCTCCCCCAAAGACCTCACCTCTATATACAAACACATTGGGGATTAATACTTCAACATATGAAAAAAAAAAAAAACCAAAACACCTTCAACATATGAATTTAGCATGGTTGGGAGGGGTGGGAAGACAAACAACATTCTAATCATAGAAATTATCTGCAGTGTTTCAAATTACTTCCCCCCTGACTCTGCCAAACATGTGTATTTGAAATTGCTTATGAAAAATAAATATATCTACAATATGACTCCATGGAATTATCTAACTTTGTCTTCACAGCATCACTTTAAGGAAAGAGTCAGTATTTCAATATTCTATATATGAGGACATTGAGACTCAAGAAAATTTTAGAGCTTTCTTTCAACATTATAAAGATAGTAACTAAAGCCAAGATTTATAGCCAGGCCTATCAGACACAAGCTACATGACACAGGAGATCAATAAATTCTTTTTTGATTGCTTGAAAATCTTATTGGGCTTCAATTTAATGAAAGCTATAAATATGGTAGCAAATTGCTACCAGTCAGGAATCAATAAGCCTGTTTAATAATGTGATATTTAGAAGTCTTGGCCTATCTCCTTGACTGAGTTTTTTCCCACTATAGTTTAAGAATCTTAGCTATCTCTAAATTACAGAGTACATGGGGATCGTGTAGTTGCATGTCCCTCAAGTAGTTTTGTTTGACTAAAGCCTGATAATTTCTTATCAATCAAGGAATTCACAAAATAAATGTCAGGAAATAGTTACTGGAATTAAGGAAGAATATTATAATTACCTACTGAAATAAAAAAAAGACTAGAAATGGAAGGCATTTCATCATTAACATAAAAAAATCACAGTGGCCTTTTTTAAAATTATTATTATGATATATTAGTCACCATCCAATATATCATTAGCTTTGATGTAGTGTTCTATGATTCATTGTTTGCATATAACACCCAGTGCTCCATGAAATATGTCTTTTGCTCCATCCAGAAATGCTATAGATGATCTGAGCAGAAGAATGTATTTGAGACTTATGAGACCAAATGTTTTATCCTGTACATTTTCTTTTGAGTATGAAAGTATAATAGTGAGAGAAGAGTCAGAGTCTGATCCTACCTCTTTGAGACGTGAGTTTCTTTTCACACTTTCCTTATTGGCAGAATGAACAGAAGGAACTAACATTTATTGAAGGCCTATTCTGTACCACTCTCTTTTAGATGGTGACATTATTTAATCACTTCAACATCTCTTTGAGATAGACTTTCATTTTAGAAACAGACAAAGGTTTGGAAATTTTGAGTCTTTCCAAAATTAATATAACATATTGAAAAGCTAAGTCTCCAAATTCACAAATTCAGAGCAGAATCCACTAGACCACATGTATTTGAAAGTTTCCCAGTTATCAGAAGTGGTCCGCACACAGATGTCTAAAGCTTTTTCCAAATCTAAACCTTGATGATCAGAGGAAGTTTTCAATTTGTTTGTTTTTTAGTTAGAAGCATTAGTTCTCTGTGCCTTCCTTTGAATTTCTTTGCTAAACTGGGACTTCATCCTTTTTCCCCCTGGTTTTGCATATACTCTATAGCCTAACTATTGAATGGCAATATGTATTAAAGGAGGATGGGAACTGAGAGCATTTTGAGGTAATGTAGTGTCAGGCAGATATGGGTCTCTTTACTGGGTCTTTTTAATTCTCATTGTGGTATCTTGGAAGGTTACCCAACCACTATGAACCTTCCTTTTTGTCTGATCTATAAAATGGAGATAATGACCTTTCATAAGATTGTTAATAAAAATTAAATTGCATATGTAAATCACCTTAAATAGCTTTATTTCAATCTTCCATGCCCATCCTCCTTCTGTGGTATAAGAAAGTAGGAATCAGGTAGTCATTAGACAAATACTCTGATTATCCAATATGTTCTAGCAGATGTATTTTATCCTGAATCACCATCCTAGTGGAGTGTAATTCAGTATTCTGTTGTCCCTTAATGCTTTCAACAGTTTGTTGGCTTCAGTTTCTTCTAGTGATTCTCCATCTTGATTATGTATTAGAATAGTTGATGGAGTTTTAAAAAAAACCCACATATCCGGGCTTAACTCTGACCCTGACCTGTAGAGGTTGCATGCAGTTTAGTAGGCTTAGAGGTCAGGGGAGAAGCCCAGTAATTGTACCCTTTTTAAGCTCCACAGGAATTCTGCTGCACATGGCAGGTTGTGAATTACTACAGTTTGGGCCACATGCTGTAAAATGGCAAAGTAGACCACTCTTGGAAACAGATGCAAAGGTTGCATTCCCCAAAGGTGAATATGCTAAGCCCTTCTTAATCTCCATAGATTTTTTTCTTTAAAAAAGTAGTCTTTAAACTATCTGCATCAGTAATACATAGTGTTCTTGTGGTAAGCACAGCTACCTAGGCCTGACCCAGGATGACAGTCCTTGTTTTGGGGTCTCCAGGAATCTGTATTTAACAAATTTCCCAAGTGGTTCTTCTGTGCCCTGACATTTAAGAATTATTGCCAGAGACATTTCAGACTAGAGATATGTTGAAGACAGGCATGAGAATAAGGCACAGACCTGGGGTGCCTGGGTGGTGACGTCGTTAAGCATCTGCCTTCAGCTCAGGGCCTGATCCCAGCGTTCTGGGATCGAGCCCCACATCAGACTCCTCCGCTAGGAGCCTGCTTCTTCCTGTCCCACTCCCCCTGCTTGTGTTCCCTCTCTCGCTGGCTGTCTCTGTCAAATAAATAAAATAAAAAATCTTTAAAAAAAAAAAAAAAAGGCACAGACCTGAAGGGGCTAACTTTGAGAATCGATTTTGCTAATTTCTTTAAGCACAATGTCTTTTGACTTGTGAGCTGAATCTACACTTGTTTCTTAATTGGCTTTATTATACATTTAGCTTTGACCTCCTCTCCTCTTTTCTCATCCTTTCTTAAATCCTCTGTGGACTTTCAAGTATGCCAAGGTCTTGAAGAGAACCAAGCTCACTTTAGACCTACTTTAGAGTAAAAATTTAAATTTTTGCTTTTTCCTTAGAAAATCTGACTTACTTAATATAGGTTCTGTTCAGGGTAGAGGCAAAATAATGGGTGTTCTTTGAATTCCTCAGCTTTGTATCACTTTGATGAAAGTCCATGGAGTTGAGTTTATATTGCATTTGAGTGAATCCAGTAAAGAAGGATGAGATATCACTTGTTTTTAGAAGTCAGAAGAGAAACTACTTGGCAAACCATGTAATTGAATGTCCTAGTTTTTGACAGCCTATCTAGGAAAATGTCACACTGCAATGCCAGGGGTTGCCAATCTCCAACAAAAGAAACCAAAGTGGTTTTGTTTTTGCTTTTGTTTTTGTAACTAAGGATTTTTAGTGTGCACTCAGATATGAAGACTTGAAAGTACTTGAATCTTTTGGTAGAAATGCCTGAGCTGTGCTTACTCCCTCTATGTCTCTATCAATCAAATGCAGTTTTTGTCAAAGTTGCTTTAATTTAGTTCCTAACTAATCATGACTTCTGCCTAGATTTGGTCATGTGGACAGGGCTTGGAAATAAAATAACAACAGTGGTTTTAGAGGTTTTCTTTTTTATTACTTTTTAAATATGCTCTGATTAAAATGAATTAAGCTTCAGCTAATTTAACAACCCTTCCAATAAAGTCATCAGACCTCTAAAGACTTGGGAAAACAAAATTGCTTGTACATGCATGTATGAAGCTTCTGGTCTTTAGTATTCTGTAGTTTATCAGTTTAGGTTTTTGGCAACCATTCTGTGGAGTGTCTTCCTTCTTTAGTGTTAGGAAGAAGGGGTCAGAAAGAAAAACAGTTACCTTATAATTTCATTAATTGTTTTGATACAATTAGTTTTTGTACAATCTTTAGATTCTGTTTTCATCAAAAGGGTAAGAAGTAGTAACTCATTTAGGACAAGTGTCTTGGTCCGTATACTTCTGATTTCTGGCCTACAATTTTCTCCAAAGTAGCAAGAGTCAAGAAGCATTTTAGGGGAACTGCTTTATCTAGATGTTGAAGTAATCTCCAGTGTGTGTTGTTCTTATGTTTTGATTTGCTTGTTTATGTCATCATCATCCCAAGGTGGGAGAACAGGTTCTACGATATTCCTAATCCCCAGTCTAATGTCCATCTCATTATATTGTATTGTATTGTCAACCTCTTGTATATTCCCTTACCTGTTTTCTGTTTAGATTTCATAGGCATGAACCATAATTACATCTCCTAAAAATATTTTAATTCCCCAGGTGGGAAATAATTTTGTTGCCCAAAGGAAATAAACAGACTATGCTACTAAAAGACATAAAGACATTATCTTGTAATTTGAAAATAAGGATTCACATGGTGTTGGATAATCAACACTGTGATGGATTTTCTGAAAGAAAAAAAAAGTAGGAGACAATATTTAAATTCGGGAAATTTTACTTAACAGGATAAATTCCAGAACATGTATCTGAGGTCCTCCTTCATCAAACTGCTTTCTACTTTTCCAGCTCATTCCTGTCACTCATCATTGTACACTGAATATTTCGACAACACTAAACTGTTTAAATTTGCTAGATACACCACACTGGAAGAAATAAGGGACAGGTGGTTTACTAGAAACTAGGAGCTGGGATTGTCCTGCAAGAGCTAGAACCATGGTATAGGCTGCCAGGTAGGACCTGAAGCCACACAAATGCTGTTCTTTGGGAGTTGAACCAGAGAAAGCACAACCACTGCTGGAAATGACCACACACAAAGCATGAGAAATGTAAATATCCTAGCTTTTTCTCTCTTCCTGCCCTCCATTCTTCCACCATTGGCTCCCATTGCCCAAACTAATTAGATCTCAACTGGCAAGGGAGCCCGGGAAATACAGTTTCCTGAGATACAAAGCTGAACAGAGAGGATGTGGGGAATGGATTTAGAGCATACATGCATGTGAATTTTACAACCTGTCTTAAATTGAGCTTACCCAGAAATACTCTAAAACAAGGACTTGAATCCAAGTAGTTTGAGAGGTGAATCAGGATACACAGGAACAGAAGTGGAAAAATAACATATAGAAGTTAAGGAAGTTGATGTAAGGAGCATTATTAAGCAAATTATCATTGCGGGCAGCTGAGGCTCAATCACGTTGGTAACCTCTGAGAAACTGCATGGAAATGAGGAAGCTGGGGTATGTATGTGCCAACCCTCTTCTCTTATTGGTTGAGAGCTGCTCCAGGGAGGGGATGGACCATTAGCTTGATGCCACTTTCAGCCTGCCCTTAGTATTGGATGAATCATGCTTAGAGAAACTTGATCAAAGAAAGTCCGCAGACAGAGAATCACAGGTGATTGCAGTAAGAACTTGTCAGCAGGTTAAGGAAAAATAAGTGTCAAGGGGCAATGACAGCACCTCTACATTCCCAAGACTGAATTAGGTGCTTCTCTTCTCTGTATCTTTTGTACTTTCTTCATTTGTCTGTCATTGTGTTTATTACATATCTCTTTCTAATTTCAACTTTTGCTCATTAAACCAGAAGCTATTGCTTATTCTTCATCTAGTCCCCACCAATCAGCCACAGAAGTCCTTAATGAATATAAATTATTAAATTGCTATTTCTTAACCCAATCAGACACAACTCCTCCCTTTTTAATCACAAATAATTTGAAATATCTCATTTACTGTTCTGAAATTTAAATAATATAACCTGCCTATGCACATTTTAAGAAATATCAATATCATGTCTTAACTCTGATAAAAAGAAAAAATAAGAAATCAATTTATAATAAAATAATACACATATTATGTAAAGGATAAAATAGTATACTAGAAGACATAGTAAGTGGTTAAGATACTTGTACTTAGGGAAAATATGTAACTTTAAGAAAAAAAGAAAACATTCATCTGAATATTGTTTACTTCTTTAAATCTTTGTTAATTAAGATACAGGCTAATACACAAACTTAGTGAAAATGAAACAACTAAAAATGCAGAATGACACAGAAACATTGTATTGGCAAATTAAATTTCATAAGATTGTTGTAACTTATGACGTGCTTTTCCAAAAGACTGAACAAATCTTGGTAGGTTTACTAAGAAAGTATTTTTTTTGTTGGTTAACATAATGGCATTTCTGAAAAATTCTATGGAATTAAAGCAACAAATATGCATATGTGTATTTATATGCAAAATAGAGTTAGAATCTAGGCTCAGATATTATATAGAGATTATTTATCTACGTGAATCTCCCACAGGATATTTGATAGTTATCGGATGTGAGACAAGTCTGTAAGTGTGCAAGACAGTCCTGTGTATTGCAGTATGTGTAGAATCCCTGCTCATCCCCACACCCTAAATTCCAAGAAGACCCCTTAACCATTGTGACGACTAAATAATACTCTCAAATTTCTAAAACACCCCATTGAAAGTGGAAGTTCTCCTTTGAGAATTGCTTTGTTAAATGTTTATTGAATGCCTCTCCTTCTCGAATACATGGGACCTGAATGTTGGAATAGCTATGGATAGGTGAACAGAAGGTTGAAACAACCTAGGAATATATAAAGTGGAAATCCACCAGTGTATTAAAATCATTTCCTGACTATAAAGATGATTAATGGCTTCTTTGGAAATATATGTTTAAACATCTAGATATTTGTTGTTATATTTAACACTGTCCTCCAGAAGAAAATTTAACGGACTTCACCTTTTCATTCTGGCATTTTGATAATAGCTTGGAATATATAGGAGCCATGCGCATCAGATTTAGAGACAACACAAAGTTGGGAGAGATAGTTAATGTGATGGTTGACCCCCACAGTAAAAAAATTGAGTTAAAATGAATACAATAAATTTCCATCTCAGGTTTCAGAATATGATTGCATCAGTATGGAATGAAGGTATAAGTTCACTTACACACACATTAGCTCATTACTATCCTCCTATACTGATTTCACCTGTTCCCATGGAATCTTTAAGTACAATAGATGTTTAGTATTCAAAACAAGCAAGGTTATAACCCCACTACAATATACTTGTTTATGGTAATGTATTTAACTCTGAGTGGTAGTCTTTATCAGAAGCATTAACCAACCTGAGAGCTTTTAGAAAAGACAGACAATGAAAAATCTAAAAACTCTTCCATTTGAAGAATGATGGACAGAAATTGAGGATGTTCAGAGTAGAGAAGAAAATATTTAGGGAAGACATAGCTTACATATGAGTGAATTAAGACTCAGAGAGATCAAGTAATTTGTCCAAGGTAACCTACTGTTTGTAGGTTAATTTATTAAATTAAATTAATTTGTTAATTTAATAATAATTATTATTATTATATATGCATTGCCAAATGATGGACTATGCATCATTACAGTGTTCATAATAAGCACATGTTTTACTTATGGCAATACAAACTGCCATATAAACAACCTCCAAATTATATTAATTTACTAATTTGATGACTTAAAATTAGTTTATTTCCACACATCTAACTGTCCAATTTTTGATCCTCTTAGGTCATGTGCTTTCTTCCATGTGGTGATTCTAGAATTCAAGCTTCCTCCTTCTTATAGTTCTTCTATCCTTTAGGGACTTTAGGGCCTTAGCATCCTCCACATTTACCCAGCCAATGGGGAAAGAGAGTATATATAGTATAGTATATACTATATATGTGTATAGTAGCACAACTGCTTCTTAAAAATTGCTTGGGAAATGACATAAACATATTCCATTAGCCAGGAGAACTCACATGACCAAACTTGGAAGCAAGGGTGATAGTTGGGGGGAGGAGGACCAAGGAGTCAGGAGGAAGCTGAGAAATACAGGCCTTAACTGGGCAGTTGTCTTCTAAAGATTCCTGGCTCTGAAAAAGAGAGAATGAATTTGTTGATGGGTGACTAACCTTTTCAGCTACAACCAGCAAGACAAATTTTCTTTCCCTCATTTTATAGTTGAGGACACCAAAGCTCACAGATTCAAGAAACTTTCCCAAGGTCTCACAGCTTTTAAGTGATTGCCAAATTTTTGTCTAATTTTAAAGTCTAATTATGTTCTTACACCATACTAAACCATCTCTAGTAAAAGAGGATCCTTCCTATTATTGCACATTGCTCTCTTCCTCAAATGAATTTAATCTTCCAATTTCTACTGGCTTTTTTTTTTTTTTTGATCAGCCAGTGAAATCCTAGCTAGTTTTAGCTTTTCTTGAATTAAGAGTTACATCTCCTTTCTAGAAAAATTCTTTTTTTCTTAGTTCCATTGAGGCATGCCACCAATCATCTTTCTCCTGGGAGTGGTCAAAACTCACACATCCACAATACACACACACATCCACTCATACACACACACCAAAGCCCCTTCTCTGACCTTTTCTAACTTACACATTTTTTTCCTTAGGGGGACTAAACTACTTCTGCTCCACTCTCTGGTATTTAAATAAATCTGCATAAGATACTGAAGTCATTTATCTTCCAGGCTTTGCTCAGTCTCCTTAGCAACCTCCCTAGCAACAGACTTCTTTAAAAAGGAATCTCAAAAAAGTTGCACAGGACCATATTCTTTACAATTATGCTAAAAATGAGAAAAAAAAAAGTGAAACAAAAACTCTCATGGCAACTTACACTGACTTCCCTCCTGTTGGTTCATTCAGTAACCCTCAGACCTGTTGAGGAGCTTCCGTTCCTGCCCATAGTGTCCATTCTCCACATCACAGCATCTTCAAACACAAGCCAGTATGTATCATTTTCCTACTAAAATCCTTCTTTCTAATGTCGTCTATTCTCATTCTGATAGAGGGCAACCTAGGCCTTTGATCTGGGCTTACAAAACTTTACAAAGTTCCCCCCTCCCCGTTCAGGATTTTGCTCTTTCATGCTCCTCTTTGCTCTCACTGTCCTGTCTTTTTGTTTCTCCATCTGCCAAGCTCATTTCTCCTTCAAGACTTTTGCATTTGCTATTGTTTCTGCCTGGGCTACTCTGAGATGTTTACATGTTTCATACTTTCTTGTACTCACTGACTACCTTAATTAATCTGCATTACTTTTAAATAGAATCTGACACTATCTGAAAATACAATCTTTCGTTATTTATGCATTTATTATGCATGTGATTTCCACGAGAGGGAGGACTTTGTCTTCTTCACTACTTTATTCCCATCACTTAGCCTAGAATTGGCAATGAGTAGTCACTCAGTGTTGAATAAATTAATTAACTAATGACCAGTGTTTGTTCAGTGCCTCCTGTGTATCAAGCTTTCTTGAATAATTTCTTTATGTTTTGTTTGAGAGTGTTGACAAAATGACTGACATTTACAGAGAACAAGGCCAAGTACCATGTCCATCCTAGAAGTAAACACTTATATATTGGGGACATTCCACTACAGATTTAGGTTAAGAGCAGAATTGGGATTCTATCAGGCACCCAAAGCTGACCATAATTAGTCTGCAGAAGTGAGAAAGGCACTGTCTATGTCGTTTTGCTCCCTGTATTCATCTAGACTTCAAGATCATGCATAAAACATGTTTGCTTTAAAGTTCAGCATATTGGAGTTTGAGGGAAATTCATCTTTTAGGCAGGTGGTTTCCAAGAGTATAAAATTGAGCACAGGTGACAAAAGGGATTTGCTTAAGAGAGAGGAAGGATTCTTTAGTATTTCTTACACTTACCCTTCTTTTTCTTTCTAAGAAATGTTGCTTGGTAAAGAACATTGGCTAAGCAGGTGCTTTATGGATGATGCAGAGGAAATAAACGTGGTGTGTAAGTTAATCAAAAATTTCTCCCACATTGACTTTCTCCCATAGCTGTTTAATTAGCTATTCAAGAGCAGTACTCCTGTACATGACTAAAAATAGGCCAAAGGTTGGTCAGGAGAACAGTATGACAACCTGTTTTCTCTATATTTTAATAGTGGTTCAGATTTGCACATTAGTTTCGTGAGACAGATTTTTATATTTTTTTCTTTTAGAATTATGCATCTATAAGAGAAAATACATTTTAAAAGCATAGTATTACATTATTTTTGCATAGAATTTTGTAATTTGGAAAGCGCTTTAATGTAAATAATCCAACTTTTCTTCTTTGGATACAAATAGGTGTTATTAATGTTAAAAACCTCTTGTGGTGGCCTCTTGTCCCCATTTGTACATAAACTCGCAGCCCCTCCCACCTTGGTGTTTCTAGGAGTCCCAAGGAATTATTTGACCTTATCTCACAATATTGTGTCAGTTATTGCTGGTTATCCATTGTTTTCTTTGTTATCTGTACTGGATTATTTTGTCAATGTTCTCTGTTCTCCAGATTACTTTTAAAATGCCTGCTAGTTCCTCTGTTTACCACGAAAATGCTGATATGATATCGTTGCTGACACTTGTGGTGCTAGAGGAGGGGTGCTGTGATCTCCATGGAAGTGGAAAGAATGTTTTGTGTTAACCTATTTTATGCTACATTTTCTTCCCTTCTGCTTCCACCTACTGGGACTCTTATGCCAAGTACATAGATTCTAGCAGGCCTTCCATTCACTCAAAAGGAATGCTTAGATTAACACCAGCACTGGGCTCAATTTAGGCTCAAATGGGAGTCTGCTATGCATTACTTCATTGGGTTTCCATGACAGTTCTATGAGGTAGTCAGTGTAAGATGGTATTGATCCCATTTTATATATGAGAAACTAAAGTACAACAAAGTTGATTCATTTTTTTAATTAAAAAATAATTATAAAGAATTATCAGATTAAATTAGGCAATCAGAAGCCTTTCTGTTTATTTTAACCTAGACCTTATTTGGTATTTCTTTGTTTAAAATCAAAGTCTCCTTTTGTTAGCTCCTCATGCAAAAACTTCTTTTTTTTCTGCTTTATTGAGGTGTAATTGATAACAAGGACATTCTAATTGCCTGTAAATGAAAAAGAGCTACCCAGGAAAGGATGAATTTCATGTGAATGGAGGTTTGGAACAAGAGGCTGGCAGGTACATGGGGGTGATGAAATACCAGATGGAGGATATGAGCCAGATAATCTCTAAAATCCTTTCCTAATCCTTTTGTGGTCAGTAATCACCCAGCTAAACTCCAAACCAAACAAACAACAATGTGACTCTGCTAAAGGAAAAGGAGGAGGTCTGGGCTTTTATTTAAAAAAAAGCATGAAAGCAAAGCAGTTGATAAAATCTGAGAGAAAAGCAGAGGAAAGCCAGAGGGAGATTCTCAGTTTAGGCAAAAGCAGGGTTTGGTGAAGCAGTTTGTGGATGACTAACTCTATTCTAGTTCATGGGCAGAAATACGCTGACCTGACCTGAGGTCCTTCATGGGGAAAGATGAGACTGCTAGTGGGAGAGTTGAGTGGGAACAAAGTGTTGAGTTCAGAAGCAATTGAGCCCCATAGAAGCATCTCAGAACCCTCTCTTATTTGATTTTGGCTCCCTGTCCAAGTCTAACAGCCTCACCCCCCCAACAGACACCTGAGTGATAGGGCTGATAGTGGTAGGACAGACCTCTCTGGTGCAAAAGAGCCAATCAGGGGAACCTAGTCTCCACAGGAAAGAAGAAAGACTAATGACAATTGCGAGACATCCAGAAATCTCCTCTTCTGTTTCTTTGTTTTGAGTAAACAGGACTCAAAAAGTTCTGGGACAGAGACTTGTGAACTGACCATGACACAGCCTAGTGGTCTGGGAGAATTGTTACTCTGTTACTTTCTCTATATCTAGTTGACCCATATCCACATTTTACTGTTTATTCAACTTACTAAAGGTTTTCCAGCCTCTGGGTTTTGTGTGCACTTGTTTTCCCTGGGATGCTGGGGTTCATTGCCTTGTGTATGAGTTGGCAGGGAGGAGGAGATTTTCCTTGATCATATATCATCTTACTCCTGGAATGACCTCTGTTTCTTAGCTTTGACCCATGGACTGTAAACACTTTTACTGCTAAATTCTTCAACCATTATCACATGATGCTCTGTCTGTCAACCCATACAGGTGGCTTTGCATGATTTATTTCAGACTTGGAAGCTGAGCATGTTAATACAAAACACCCTTACGAGTGATGTAATATTTATTTTTTAATGGTATATCCTCTTTTTTTTATATAAGGAAAGTAAGTTCAGACAGCTTTAATAATTTTGTTAAGGCTCACATCAGAAAAGAAAAGCAGTTTTTCTTTCTAGATGGGTAAATTGAAAGAGGTTAAATGTTTTTCTCCTTATAACAGCAAAAAGAACAGAGTTGGGAATAGAACTCTGCAACCTTGATTCCTAGTTCCCTGTTCTCATCAATAAAACACAGTCAACACCCTGCTCTCTTGCTCTGATTGCTGTATTTACATGCCCCAATTCTCCCATTAAATCTAAATTGTATTTGTATTTAAATCTAAATTGTATTTAGCATCTCCAGCAGAAGCTTTAATTTTTTTCTAAGAACTCTGAGGAGAGGTTATTAGAATTCTGTATTGAGAATGCAGGTGAAAAGGTAGTGCAAAGGTTAAAGGACTAAACACAGGTCATACAAAGATTGCTATTGCCAGTGTAGATAAAAAAAATCATAGGATATAATTCCCTCTGCCTTTGTGTATGGAAATTTTCATAGTAAAGTATTTAGAATGACACTAAAAAATGACAAAGTGAAAAGAAAAACCAAGTATCGGGGCGCCTGGGTGGCTCAGTCATTAAGATTCTGCCTTCAGCTCAGGGCGCGATCCCGGCATTCTGGGATCAAGCCCCACATCAGGCTCCTCTGCTGGAAGCCTGCTTTTCCCTCTCCCACTCCTCCTGCTTGTGTTCCTTCTCTCGCTGGCTGTCTCTATCTCTGTCAAATAAATAAATAAAATCTTTAAAAAAAAAAAGAAAAATCAAGTATCTATTTGCCTACTCTTTAGCTTAATGCCTTGAATAGTTAATTATCTTTACCTAATTCCTATGTTTTTCAAACGGTATATGGCCCCCGGCAATAGTTTCTCATGCAAATAATGACTATAATGTGTCGGAGAGCTGTAGAAACAGTAATAAAGATTTGAGTTTACATATTGTCTTGGTATATATGTGCTAACCTTTGACATCAATATATTCAATTCCTGAGTGCATGTGAGATCACTAGTTCAGGTGGAAGACACTGGATAGGACTAAAAAGAAAATATGAACATGTGAAATTACCCAGTAATTCAGAATATTAGCATGTGGCTAGAAAACTGAAACTAGCACCAATACATTCAGAAATTTCTGTACCATTGCCAAGAATGGGTAAGGAATAAGGTAAAGCTCAGAATTTAATATAAAAAGATAAATAAGACTAGATTTCACTAAGACTTGGTAAACGGAACTCTCAATTAGAATAGAGCAATGAATGGGTAGAATTTGTGCAAAATGTAGAAGAAAAATGAGGAAAATCTTTTACATGAGTATAAATCCTATGCAGGAAGATAAAATATTTTCAGAAATTTAAGCAGGAGAATGACACAATTAATTTGCTTATTCTTAGAACAGCATGGCATGTGATTAGAGAGTGGAAAACAGAAGTCAGAAACCAATTTGGAGGTTTTCCAGTAAAAGATAATAGATGTCTAAACTAATTCAGTGACATGGTCAAAGGAAAGACCATATATGAGAGATAATGAGGTGGAAGAATTAATTAGAAATGTGAGACATCAAGGAGTCTGCTCTAGAACAATGTGTGGAAGGCGGCTTCATTTATCAGGGTAGAGAATGTGTGAATCTGTTGAGATAGACAGTGAAATTTAGAAATTTTGCTTTGACATGGTTGAAGGACATTTAATTTAAGATGACCAGCAGTTGATTGGAAAATTATGCCTGGACCTCAGTCAGGCGGTCTGGGGAGAAATACCCTTAATCTTGAAGTTTTTGAGATATAAGTAGGAAGAGATGCATGATTGGACCTTGGAAATTCCACATGTAATCAATCAACCACATCTTTGTGATTAGTGTTCAAGGAACTAAATATAGCACTAAAAATGGGCATCTGTCAAACACTTTGGAATACACAGAGGGAAATAATTTGTTATGTGCTCATTTTGGTAAATTAGGAAGGTTTTCCTTAATCTTGGAGGATGTCTCCTGAAAGAGTAACTGGACTTAACCTATACGACTTCAAAAGCATAGTTCAGAACAATGAAATAAGGAATAACTTTTTAGTAGACTGAAACAAGATAGTTTTAGTTAGGCAGAAACAAATTTCCAGACACTCAGGCTATATCTGACATATAGGGAGCACACAGTTAACATTTGTTAAATGAATAAGAATGATCACTTTGCTGAGAGTTGTAAATGTTGATGAAATACTGAATGAGGAGCTCTTTAAAATGCCCTCTGAAATTGATTTTGTCCAGTCTTATGACTCTAAGATTTTACATTAAATAGTTCTTTGGTCCATTTGTTATGAAAACTTTAAACACACAGGCTTATCTGAAGATGAGATTTCCCTCTAGATATAGCTTCATAAAATTAGTTTATCACCCCTTTCTGAGAAAATAGTGCATGTAAATGTGTTTGAGCCTACTTTGTCAAATATAATGTGCAAATCTAATTAGATATTTGCATAAACCTACCACTTTGCCAGTATCTTTACTTTGAACATGACTGGTTTCCTAAATATTTTTAGAGCAGTTTTAGATTTACAATAAAATTTAGAGGAAAGTTCAGAGCTTTCTCATGCATACCCTCTCCCCCACCACATGTATAGCCTTCCCTATTGCTAGCATTGCTTACCAGAATTGTACATTTACTACCAAGGATGAACCTACATTGGCACATTATAATCATCCAGAATCCATAGTTTACCTTAGTGTTTATTCTTGGTATTGTACATTCTATGGTTTTGGTCAAATTTGTAATGACATATATTCATCATTATAATATCATTGAAAGTATTTTCACTGCCTAAAAATCCTCTGTGCCCTGATTATTCATCTTTCCCCCACTCCTCACTCCTGGCAACAACTGATCTTTTTATTGTCCCCCTCCCCTTTTCCAGAATGTCATATAGTTGGAATCATACAGTAGATAGCCTTCTCAGATTGGTCATGTGGTAATTCTATGTTTAATTTTTTTAAATTTTTGATCCGATATTAATTTTTCATACTGTTTTTCACAATGGCTGCACTAATTTGCATTCCTTCCAATAGTGCACAAAGGTTTCTTTTTCTCCACATTCTTTCCAATGCTTGTTATTTCTTGTGTTTTTGATTTTAGTCATTCTGGCAAGTATAAGGTGATATCTCATTGTAGTTTTTGATTTGCATTTCCCTGACAATTAGTAATGTTGAACAACTTTTCATGTGTCTGGTGGCAATCTTTATGTCTTCTTTGGATAAATGTCTATTCAGGTCCTCTGCTCATTTTTAATCAGATTGTTTGTTTTTTTGGTGTTGGGTTCTAAGTTTTTTAAACATATTTTGCATATTAATACCTTATCAAATATATCATTTGCAAATATCTTTTCCCATTTTGACCTGATATCATATATAGAAAACCCTAAAGATTCCACCAAAAGACTACTAGATCTGATAAATGAATTCAGTAAAGTCTCAGGATGCAAAATTAACTTACAGAAATCTATTACATTTCTATACACTAATAATGAAGTAGCAGAAAGAAAAGTTGAGAAAACAATCTAATTTACAATCGCACCAAAAATAATAAAATACCTAGGAATAAACTCAACTGAGGAGGTAAAAGATCTGTACTCTGATAACTATAAAATATTGATGGAGAAATTGAAGATGACACAAACAAATGGAAAGATGTTCCATGCTCATAGAATGGAAGAACCAATATTGTTAAAATGTCCTTAGTACCCAAAGCAATCTACAGATTTAATTCAATCCTTATCAAAATACCAACATTTTTTCCTGGAACTAGAACAAATAATTCTAAAATTTGTATGGAAAGTGTAGTAATCAAAACAGTATGGTAGCGGCACAAAAATAGACACATAGGTCACTAGAACAAAATAGCCTCCAAATAAACTCATGCTTATATGGTCGATTAATCTATGACAGAGGAGACAAGAATGTACAATGGGGGAAAGACAATCTCTTCAAACAGTGGTGCTGGGAAAACTGGACAGCTACAAGCAAAAGAATGAAACTGGACCATTTTCTTATACCACATACAAAAATAAACTAAAAATTTATCAAAGACCTAAATGTAAGACCTGAAACTACGAAACTCCTAGAAGAAAAGATAGACAGTAATCTATTTGATATCAACCATAGAATCTTTTTTTTCTTGGATACATCTCCTCAGTAAAGTGAAACAAAAACAAAATTAAATGATTGACACTACACAAAAATGAAAAGCTTTTGCACCATGAAGGAAGCCATCAACAAAAGAAAAAGGCAACTATTTGAATGGGAGAAGGTATTTACAAATCATGGTTTTTTTCTTTATTAAGTTTGCAATATTACTATAATGCTTCTGAATTAGAATGTTTATCATTCTCAAAAGATATGATTCCTCTGTGTTTTTTGAAACCGAGTATTAACATGTAAAACACATTCTTTTGATTGCTGTATAGAAACCCTGTTTATTTTTAATATGCAGTACAACCTTATGTTTCCTGGATGCAATTAGGACAGAATATATGAAAAATGTCAACAAGAGTAGCAGCTGAGGGTTTGACACTGAACATGTGCTATTGTCATTTTAGGGACAAGTCTAAATTAAAAGTTCTCTTTATATAAAGGTCAGCTTTCCTAAGCAAATGAGTTGATAAAGAAGCACTAGCTTCTTCCATAGCATTGATACTCTGGCCAACATAGTAAGATATATTTGTTTTGATTTGACATACATTTATTTATTTTTTAAATTATATTTATTTTGTTATATCACCATACAGTACATCCCCAGTTTTTGATGCAATGTTCCATGATTCATTACTTGCATATAACACCCAGTGCACCATGCAATATGTGCCCTCCTTAATACCCATCACTGGCCTATCCCAATCCCCCACCGCCCTCCCCTCTGAAACCCTCAGTTTGTTTCCCAGAGTCCATAGTCTCCCATGGTTCATTCCCCCTTCTGTTTACCTCCCCCTCATTCTTCCCTTCCGTCTCCTACCAATCTTCCTATTTCTTATGTTCCATAAATGAGTGAAACCATATGATAATTGTCTTTCTCTGATTTGACATATATTTAATACATATGTATTAAGCATTTCCTATGTACTATGTATATGAAGGAAGAAAATTACAAAATTAAGGTATCCCAAAGCATTAGCTGCAAGTTAGAGTAGGTTTTAGGTAGTATGTTGAAATTGTATTAAGTGACAATCCATCATACAATGGGCAAGCACTGTTCCCTTCTCTTTTTCATGTCTTCTGGTTATCATCAAAGAGGATGTTTATATATATACTATATATAAAAGTATATATGTATATGCGTGTGTACTTTTTTAATGAATGGAGCATCATCAGTCTAGAGCTCAAGGCAGACAATAATATCACTACAATTTAATAATACGATTTTTATTTTTGTCATTTTTATTTTGGACCTTTTAATTAGAGTATGAGATGTATTTTCCTTTAAGATAAATTGATTTAAGCTAAAAAGAAAAAACTCTAAGTTAAAGGAACATTAACAATGCAGGTGATACACCAGTATGGTAAAGTTTGTGGATTGTCACAAAAATGGGTAAAGTTGGAAGTACTGGACATTTGTATTCTTTGCCCCGGACGATAACCATTTGGGTTATTTTGCATGGAACAGATTTCCTGAATATTTTTTTTCATTATACCTCTATTTAAGTGCTGTTTTACACTACTGGTTATATAGAGACATAGATTATAACTACCCTGGAAGCTTGCATTATTTTAAGGCTTTTATGAAAAGACAAAATTAGGAGAAAAAAAATTAAAAACCGGGCTTTGACTCTAATGCATTTTTTTTTCTAATCAAATGTGAGTACTGAATATGCCCCATGGCCTTGTTCTATGTTGCACTACACTATGGTCGTGCATCTTAAAACTGGGTTTTACTCCTTTTTGGTTAAAAATCACTAAGCCACTTTGGGTACTTTCAGAGAGTAGAAAAGGCAACTTTGGATGATACAAGTTGTATGTACAGATATATATTATTTCAGGTTATGAATGTGCTTCTGAATCAGAAACTGGCAAAAAAAAGAATCAAGCCCTTAACAAGTTAAGCCTCCATAAGTACTTACTGATTATTTTTTGCCCTCTATAATGTAAGAGAACAATGGCTTTTTGTTTTTTATCATGAAGACAATGAATGACCTGTTATGCAAATATAAGGCATTATTATAATTATATATTACCAGCCTTCCTTTTGTGATGTTGATCATTGTTCTTTCCCCTGCTCCTTAGCCCATAATTTCTCATATTTATCTCCTACATCTGTGCTTCCTATCTCCTGATGGGTGCAGAAGCTTGACAAGCTGCCACAAGGACATTGTTACTTGACAGAGAGCCCTGTCCTACCTTTCTCTTTGCTGGGACTACCTCTTAAGGATCCTCTCCTGGACTTACTGCCTTGGGCTTGGCCTTATCAACATTATCTGTTCTATTTTCATGAAATAAGGGAAGTGAAAGTTTGAGAAGAGTCAAGATCTCAGAGGCATATGGAGAACACTTCTCCTTTGCTCTGGATGCTGGTGGCATAAGGATAAAACTTGGGGGCAGTGTAATTTGGAAATATCTCATTCAAATTTCATGATCCAATTCAAATATCATGTTTCCTCTGAAGTCTTTTCTGATCCTACTGGGTAGGTTAATAGATTCCTAGAACTTGGGTTCTCATTACACTTCGATTAAATCTCTGTTGTGGCACATACTACATTATACCAATTTTATGTTTTGGCTTTTGCAACTGATCTTTTGCAACTGATCTCCTGAGAGAAGAAATCTATTTTATTTATTTCTATCGCCTCAGCACCCTACTCAGTGTCTGCTACATAAAAAGCACTCATATTTTACGAATAGAAAGAATAGAAAGAGAGAGGGAGGGAGAATGGGGAGGAGGAAGAGTGAATTTTCTTTATCCCTTGGAGTGGATGATTTTGTTTTTATCCTGAGTACAGATTTGTAATTTAAACCTAGATTTTAGCCCAAATATATGTAACAAGGATATATTACTTTTCTAGGTGGCAAGATAACTGTGGTAACTGTTGGTCAAAAGATATAAAATGTTCCTGCATTAGTATCCATTTGACTGCTGGTTTTCCTTTGGTTTTAAAAACAATTTTTTCTTAAGTAAGTGCTATGCCTGTGATATGCTAAACAGATATAAATGGTAATGTCAAAATGTTTTAATCAGTTTTTCTTAGTCTATGGGATTATTTTTATTTTCTAGCTCCAAAATGCCAAAAAAAAAAACCAAAAAAACAAAAACAAAAAACAACTAATGCATTTTAAAATCTAGATGATTTTGCCTTTTGATTTGAAATCTGGGCACTCATCTTATTCTTGTACTGCAATTGGAATCAAGCAAATCATTAAGCAACTCTAAGAGGAAATCCTATGTGAATTTAAATAGCTTATATTTTTATTTCACTTTTCTCAATTTTAAGCCACTGTACCACACATAAAAAGGCATTTACAGATCAAGTGTTTCCCTACCAAATTTCTTGGTACAGTTTTTACTGAGGTAAAAACTTAGCATTTGCCCTCTCTCCTCAGGTAGGTGGGTTTTTATTTTTTGTTTTAGCTTGATTTTTTCTTTTATTATTTTATATTTTTATTATAATAATTTTTTATTATATTATATTTGTCACCATACAGTACATCCCTAGTTTTAATGTAAAGTTCCATGATTCATTACTTGCGTATAACACCAAGTGCACCATGCAATACGTGCCTTCCTTAATA
>NC_048219.1:42119075-42119210 GCF_002007445.2 Ailuropoda melanoleuca
CCACATCCTCTCCAACAATTGTTGTTTCTTGACTTGTCCATTTTTGCCATTCTAACTGGTGTAAGGTGGTATCTTGGTGTGGTTTTGATTTGAATTTCCCTGAAGGTTAATGATTTTGAACATTTTTTCATGTGT
>NC_048219.1:42119583-42140263 GCF_002007445.2 Ailuropoda melanoleuca
CCCAGAACGCCGGGATCACGCCCTGAGCCGAAGGCAGACGCTTAACCGCTGTGCCACCCAGGCGCCCCAGAAGCTTTTTATCTTGATGAAGTCCCACAAGTTCATTTTTTCTTTTGTTTCTCTTGCCTTTGGAGATTTATGATGAAAAAAGTCACTGTGGCCGATGTCAAAGAGGTTGCAGCCTTTGTTCTCCTTTAGGATTTTGATGGATTCCTGTCTCACATCGAAGTCTTTCATCCATTTGGATTTTATCTTTGTGTATGGTGTGAGAGAGTGGTCAAGTTTCATTCTTTTGCATGTAGCTGTCCAATTTTCCCAGCACCATTTGTTGGAAAGACTGTCTTTTTTTCCACTAGATGTTTTTTCCTGCTTTGTCAAAGATTCGTTGCCCAAAGAGCCGAGGGTCCATTTCTGGATTCTCTATTCTGTTCCATTGGTCTATGTGTCTGTTTTTGTGCCAGTACCACGCTGTCTTTGTGATCACAGCTTTGTAGTATAGCTTGAAATCTGGCAACGTGATGCCGCCGGCTTTGTTTTTCCTTTTTAACAATTCCTTGGCGATTCAGGGCCTTTTCTGGTTCCACACAAATTTAAGGGCTGTTTGTTCCAGTTCTTTGAAAAATGTCCTCGGTATTTTGATTGCGATGGCATTGAAAGTGTAGATTGCTCTGGGTAGCAATCTAGAGACATAGACATTTTAACTATGTTTATTCTTCCGATCCATGAGCATGGAGTATTTTTCCATCTTTTTGTGTCTTCTTCAATGTCTTTCAAAAGTGATTTGTAGTTTCTAGAATATAGATCCTTTACGTCTCTGGTTAAGTTAACTCTGAGATAACGTATGATTTTTGGTGCTATTGTAAATGGAATCGATTCCCTAATTTCTCTTTCTTCAGTCTCATTGTTCATGTATAGAAATGCAACTGATTGGGGCACCTGGGTGGCACAGTGGTTAAGCGTCTGCCTTTGGCTCAGGGTGTGATCCCGGCGTTCCGGGATCGAGTCCCACATTGGGCTCCTCTGCTGGAAACCTGTTTCTTCCTCTCCCACTCCCCCTGCTGTGTTCCCGCTCTCGCTGGCTGTCTCTCTGTCGAATAAATAAATAAAATCTTTAAAAAAAAAAAAAGAGAAATGCAACTGATTTCTGAGCATTGATTTTGTATCCCGCCACATTACTGAATTGCTCTATAACTTCTAATGTTTAAAAGTTGCTTATGTTCTTCTTAAGATTTTAGTACAGTTTCATTAAAGCTGCTTTATCAATACCAATTGATGGTCTTCATAAGAGAGTTTGTCTTGTATAAACACTGATATTTCATTGAGGTCAGGAGCCATGCATTTTTCATGTTTTTATTTAGGACATAGTAAGGTTGTAGACACACAATAAAGTATGCAGTGAGAACTGTATAGATGATTGGATGATGTATGAACAACAAACAAATTCAAAATAAAGCAGTGGCATATTTAATTTAGTTGAAAATCATAAATGTAAAAAAAAACATAAATGTTTACTGTGTGTCTGCTATGTTACACACTGAATCCAACACTATAAATTTTGTAAAATTGATAACTTTCTGGGCTTCAAAAAACATTTTTAATATCAGCCACATATTCTATCATGGTGTTTTTAAGTAATCAACATCAATTTTGCTTAATGGATGTTACTGTAATATTATGTATCAATTAATAAGAATGCTGTGATTAACCTCACTAACTGGTTTTGACTTTTTGTCCAGTTTGCAGAAACTCATAGAGGAAAAAATCTTCATATGTAAAACTTTGTTGATGTTGTTGTTTTAAAGATTTATTTATTTATTTTGAGAGTGGCAGGGGAGAGAGAGAGGGAGAGAGAATTCTCAGGCAGACTCCCCACTGAGCATGGAGACCTATGCTGGGCTCATCCCAGGACCCTGAAATCATGACCTGAGCTGAAATCAAGACCTGGTAGCTTGATGGACTGAGCCACCCAGGTACCCCATATGTAAAACTTTGTATCAGGACAATATAACATTCTTTCACTGATACTAGCAGGGACTTTATATTTTATTTTATTTTATTTTTTTTATTTTTTTTTATTTTTTTTAAAGATTTTATTTATTTATTCGACAGAGATAGAGACAGCCAGTGAGAGAGGGAACACAAGCAGGGGGAGTGGCAGAGGAAGAAGCAGGCTCACAGTGGAGGAGCCTGATGTGGGGCTCGAACCCATAACGCTGGGATCACGCCCTGAGCTGAAGGCAGACGCTCAACCGCTGTGCCACCCAGGCGCCCCGGGACTTTATATTTTAGTTACATATGGAGCTTGAAATAATTTCATTTTAATTTGAAAATGGTTAATTTTTTAAGCTTTGACTGTCGATGTGCCAGATATCAAGGTGGCTAATTAGGACAATGAAACAAATTGAAAGTAACATTTAGGACTTTGTTCACTTACAGCAACAGAGCAAGCAAGAGGCAAAAAGTAACAATGGCTCTTTAGTATTCCATTTCTTTCCATGGATTAGCACCAGACAAGAGTCAGTTGGATTAGGACAGACAGAAGAAATCATCTTACTGTCAAGAAGCCCTGAACAAAAGGTTCCTGATTTTTGATAGGCTTCTGTGTGTACATATGTGTCTGTGATGGATAGGAGTAGAAATGTTCTGAGTGAAAGTGAAGAAAAGTACTTTAGCCAAAGCCCTCAGTAAGGAGGCTTTTGAATGAAGGTGCCTAGGTTAGGAATGCAAATATGAATATGAGTATGTCTGGCTGTGCCTAGGATTGGGGATTGAGTCCTTGTCTGCAATTCCTTCCAGAAAACTGCAGTGCACTGGCTGGGCACCACCTCTGATGTGGGGAGGGCAAATTTCCTCAATGAGACTTAAGAGACAAAGCTCTGTTATCACGTATGGTTTGTCCAGAAAGATCACACACAGGATTTTGTCCCACAGCCGGACACCTCACTGACTCACACTCTTGCCCCAGCTCTTCAGCACTGGGGCTTGTGCTGTGCATCGACAGTCACTCCCTTCTGTGAGTGTCTCTCTGCCTAGAGTTCTACAGCATCTGGCTCAAAAATATTATTCCTTTCAGTGCATTTACTATCTTTTAGACGCTTGATCTCACGGTCAATTACCCTCTGCCTCTGTTAACTTCCATTTTCACTTCTAATCAGTCATGTACCATCAATAAAAGAATAAAGTATTATCCCTGAGTTTACTCAGTACTGTTCAAAATCAAAATATCCTCACTTGTCATTTCTTGCCTTTCTTCCTCTCATGCACAAGATATTGATACGGATATTTTAGAATATTATTCTTTTAAATTATTAAATAGTCCCCTTATGTCTAACTGGTGCTTTTTTTTTTGCCAACTCAGTTACCTGAATTCTATTACTTCAATTGCTGACATCCTCTCTTGCTCTGACCTACCCCTTTCTTGGCATTCCAGTATCAAGCCCTACATTATCCTCACATTTAGCTTTCTGTCCTCTGCTCCTGCTTCCGGGCTACAGTATTTGCTGGAACCATCAATTTTGGCTTACTACAAGTTTGTGCTGTCCAACCATAACTTGGATGTGGATACTAGCTTGGCAACCCTCTTGTTCATTCCTCACTGGATTTCTGGCTTCAGTGGCAGACCCAGGCTTTAGCCTTCCATTACTTATCTTTTCCCACCTCTCCTTATAGCTGACAATGTTCTCTATTTCCTTAATGAGATGTGAGCTCTCCAACTACCTTCTTAGTACCTCTTGTATATCTTTAGAATTCCTTGTAGAGAAAAAGTGATGTCTTTCTTTTTCTTTAAAAGTAACACAACAGTGTCTGTAATAATGTACTATAGCACAACAGTAAAGAACATGGGCTTTTTAGAGGAAAAAAATAGGAATTCAATTACTATATTCATGTCTAGATTAAAATCTAATATGATGGAGTAACAGGATCTGTATTTACACTCAAATCTGAAACAGTCTAGAAAAAGATGAAAAAGGAGACAAATATATGGAACAATTGTTTTTGAGACACTGGAATTAGGTTACAAAAGATGACCTATGAAAAACAAGAAACAAATATGATAAGTTGTACAATTTCCTGAGCTTAGTGCCTTGAGAGAGATTCCAGGCTACCGCTCAGGGAGGAGGAATTCAGGTAAAAACCATCTGACTCTCTGAGTTGAGAAAATTAGTAAGGAGTTCAAAAAAACTGATATGGCTTGACAGAGTCCCAGAGAGCTGCATGAAGAAAAAAAAAAAAAAAACCCTTGAGATTTACAGAAAACTCCTGCCAGGTACTCAGCTGTGTAGTGATCAGTGCATGCCTGTGAATAAACAACTTGAGGATGCAGCAAATAGGGAACACTGCCTCTGTACTCATACAGGGCTGGGAATAGTACTTTTTCCTACCAGCCTAAATGGAAAATTCATTTATAGAGCGTTGCATAGAGGAATCATGAAGATCTTTCTTCAGTTGTGGGGGAATAATTAGCCCTAGTTTGAGCACTGCTCAGGACTCACCTACAGAATATAAAAGCAAGACCAAAAAGAAATATTATCTCACAATAAAGCTCAGGGATATTTTTAGGAGTACCAAGATATCCTACATCCAAAAAGATAAAGTTCGCGATGTATGGCACCCAATTAAATACTATTTGGTATGCAAGAAAGCATGGGAACATGGCCCACAGTGAGAATAATCAGTAAATTGAAATGGAGCGAGAATAGACACAGATGTTAGAATTAGTAGACAATGACATTAAAATAATTATTATAATTATATTCCATATGTTCAAAAATTAAGTAGAAACATGGAAGATATAAAAAAGACCAAAGTCAAAATTATGCTAAAATAAGTGAAAAGAGCATCATTGAGCTGCTAGGACAACTTCAAGAAGCCCATATTTACATATTGTAAAATTGGAGTCCCTAAAGTGAGGGGTAGGGAAGTGAGCCTACAAATTCAAGCTCAATAAATTGCGAAAATAAGAACCATGTGGGAAAGTAAACTAAAGAACATCAATGATCAAATTCCTCAAAACTTGCAATAAAGAGAAAATTGTAAAATCAGCCAGAGGAAAAAAAAAGACACATGGAATAGAAAGAAACAAATTTAAAGATGACAGCAGAATTGTCCTTGGAAACAATGCAAGCAAGAAAGAAACACAGCAACACTTTGAAAATGTAGAAAGAATGATACCACTCAATCTAGAATTCTATACCTAGCAAAAATACATTTAAAAAGTGATTAAACAGCAAAAGCTGAAAGAATTCATTACCAGGTGATTCACACTACAAGAAATATTAAAATAAGTTCTTTGAATAGAACAAAAATGATACAATAGAAATCTAGGTCTCCACAAATGAATGAAGAGTGCTGGGAATGATAACCATGTGGGTAAATATATTAACTATTTTCTTATTAGCCTTCTTAAAAGATATTAACCATTGAAACAAGGCATTGTGGGTTATATTTCATAACTGTAAGTAAAATGTATGGCAATGATAGCATTAAGGCTAGAAAGAGAGAAACAAAATTATACTATTCTTAGATTCTTATATTATGCAGAAAGTAGTATAATATTACTTGGAGATGCACTGTAAAAAGTTAAAGATATATACTATAAACTTTAATGCCACCACTAAAATGAAAAAAGTTATAGTTAACAAGATGATAAGAGAAATAAAAGGGAATAATAAAAAATGCTTAGTGACTTCAGAAGTTAAGGAAAAAGAGGAAAAAAGGAACAAGAAGAGGTGAGGCAAGTAGAAAACAAATAGGAAGATGATGAACTTAACCATATCAGTAATTACATCGCATATTAATAATCTAAATACCCCAGTTTGAACATAGAGATAGTCATTTTGGGTTTAAAAAAAAAAGAAAAAAGAGAAAATCCAGACTCATGTATATGCTATCCATTAGAAAATCACTTAAAATTAAAATGTACCACAAATAAAGCACCAGGGCAGACGATTTCATCGGTAAGTTTTAACAAATATTTAAGGAAAAAATAATATCAATTCAACACAAACTTTTCTGGGAATTAAAAAAAAAAGAGAAAATTCTTTAAAATTCATTGAATAAATAAGGCCAGTGCCAGTGATAGATGTTATCATTGCCATTTATCTGTGGGGTTTATCAAATCTACCTGGAATGATTAGGAAAGCTTAAATTTTTTTCCAATAAAAGTTTATTGAATTTACATTTATTTTAATTGACAATGAAACACCTTTGAATAATGCCTCATATCTTTCCTATTAGTACTATAAACAATATATTTTAACCAAGAAAATGTCAGCAAAGGAACAAATATTAAAATGCATTGTGAACAGAATGTCAGCTGTGAATCCATTAAATATCTATAAAATAATTCTAAAATCTTTATTTACTTATCATTTACTAAGAAGCCTTTCAAAGGTTATTGTAAAAATGAAGTATTTTCTTGATAAAAGTTTTGTATATCATTTCTTTAATGCAAGTTGCTCCAATTATCATTTAGCTAATGAACTCTTCAAATTTCATTTGCATAATTGGTTCCAATTTTGACAAGGAGAATGTATCCTGCTGTGATAAAAGCATCATCGGACTTACCAATCGAGTGATGATTATTTGGTTTGAAATCAGCATGGACACACCACTGAACAGACTGGCAGAAACACTGGCTTGTCATTCTGAGTTTCTAAAACCCTAGCTTGCTTTCCGCTTACAGAGCCTGGGACTCAAAACTCAAGACTGACTATATTCAATGTTATGATTACAGCTAGCAATGGAGCTTTCATGTTAACGGTATCTTCAGATGAACTGAACAGTTACTATTTATACCTGCAATAAAATTGTACACTTGCTTTGGGATATAGATGTACCCAATAAGTTGCAAAGTTATGATGCTATAATAAGAGTATAGCCCCCTTTGAATAAGGAAAGGCTGATTAAGAGAACGCCAACAAAATTGTTTCTCAACATCACCATGCATTAAATTGCCTAATAGACATCTTTCCTGGGTATTTCGTACTATGCTAGGCTCTGTTCTAAGCATGTTATATACTTTATCTCATCCTTATAACAGCCTTGTAAAGAAAATATTATCTAATATTATCATCTTTATTTAGAAAAGAGAAAAAAACAAGATCACAAGTACATTCCCAAGGTCACACAGCTAGTAGAGGAAGAACATGAAATTCAAATAAAATTATCCTGAGTCTAAAGCTATTTTATACTCCCTCCAACTTTATATTATATCCTAGAACTAATCTGAGTTAAAATTGAGCTCTAGACCAAATAATGTTAAGTTTGATATCCTACCTTAAAAAAAAAATACTTGACCCTCCTATACTTTTAATATTGGTGAATAGCACAACATCCTTTCAGTCAAATATATCAGATTTCTTACCTGCTTTCCTTCTACTTAATAGTGGTACACTACTCCAACCAGTCTGAAAAGGCTATCTTTGAAGATTTTCCTTAAGAAGAATGTAGCTTCATTGCTTAGGGGAATAAAGCAGTGGTTATGTGAAGCAGATTAGCAGACAAAATTAATCTAAAACTGATCGCTCTCAAAAATAAAATAAAATAGAACTGATCACTCTTTCAGACCTGGAATGTACTTAATAATTAGTACAGACCCCTACATTACAACTATGGTAAGTCAGAATGATTATGCAGGAATGAAAAACTATTCTCCTGTATCTTGTTCTGTCTTATGTATACACAGATAGATTTATGTATTTTATAAAATTCATATGTCTGTGAAATATTACTGAGTTTGATTATTATGGCACAGAGTCTGAGGATAAAGCCAGGCTAACATTTGTTTCTTATTAATATTATTAAACCCAGTTTCCTCCTGGAATTGCTGTGTGGATTAAATGTGATATGACAAAATCAGTGATAACAATGTTTCCTATATAACACAATTAATCACATATTTCAGTAAAGCAGAGGTTCACTATTTTTTTATTGATTTAAATAAGTTAATATAAAAGTCTTAACTGCTACTGAATTAAAACTAGCCATTATAACAAATTGGGGGAATTTGTGAAATAAAGAAAAAATACTTTTGAAAAAAAGTCAAGAACTTATTAGAAATCAGAACTCCAGTAGTCAGGGGAGTTTTGGGAATTTGACTTTTATTAAATACTGATGATGTGCTGGATAGAGTGTGCAACGCACTTAATATGCTTTATTACATTTGTCCCACAGGGGTTTACTGAGTGCCTACTAGGCTATAGACATTATGTTCCAGGCACAATGCTATTTAAGAAGCCTGTGATAGCAATGATGTTTTGTCCATTTTTCTCTCTTATAAATAAACTGAACATTGAAGCTTTAAGTAACTTGTGCAGGATTGCACAGCCCTGGGTTTTCAAAAATTGGACCTGAGTTTATTTGATTCCAAAGCACATGTTCTCAAACCCTGCACAGCGCTGTCTTCTACACTCATAGAAGTTTTCCTTATCAGACAGTGAAATTAGGGTAAAGAGCTTGGTTTCTAGAAGGGAAAGAGAAAAAGATTTGTGTTTAAATTCTGGTCGTATGAGTCATTAAATTCATAATCTTTGGCGAGTCCAGCCTCATAACCCTGTTTCTTAACTAGTATAATGAGAATAAAACTCTCAACTTATTTGGCACACAGTGATGATTATATGCAACAATGTATGTAAAGGATGTGGTATGTTATCTTGTACTGAAGGAAAAATGTGTTTGTTATATTATTTTAGATGATTTGTGCCTTCTTCATTCTTTCCTTAGCATCTAGCCCAATGTCTTTTATTCTATAGACACAAGAAATGCTTGTAGAGTAAATAATAAATGAGTGAAGGGATAAATATTAAGGCATCCAAAAGGCCATGTACCTCTCACAGTAGTTTTCTCATTCAAATAATCAAGATATGCTCCCACATTGTCAATGTTCTTGCTTTTCTGTTTGTTTCTCAATGATCCCTGCTGTGAGATAATATTAATATTGCTTCACCTTGTATTTTTTTTAAAAGTATGCCATGCCAGAGCATATAGTAGGAGCTGAGTAAGTACAAATCACATTTAAGCTAGGACAAGAGAGAATGGTCCATTAATCTAGAGCAAAACAGTTCTATTATTAAATCAAAATTATCAGAGATGTTTAAATGGACTCTGATCTTAGCTAGAACAAATAATCCTAAAATTTGTATGGAAGACCAAATCAACAAAGCAATCTTGAGAAAGAAAAAAAAAAAAACCAAAAAACAAAAACAAACAAGCAAACCTGGAGGCATCACAATTCCAGACTTCAAGTTATATTACGAAGATGTAGTGATTGAAACAGTATGGTACTGGCACAAAAATAGACATATAGATCTATGGAACAGAGCAGAAAACTCAGAAACAAACCCACAACTATATGGTCATTAGTATTCAACAAAGTAGGAAAGAATATCTAATGGGAAAAAGACAATCTCTTCAACAAATGGTGTTGGGAAACTGGATAGTAACATGCAAAAGAATGAAACTGGACCACTTTTTTACACCATACACTAAAATAAATTCAAAATGAATTAAAGACCTAAATGTGAGACTTGAAACTGCAAAAATTCTAAAAGAGAACACAGGCAGTAATTTCTTTGACATCCACGGTAGCAACTATTTTTAGATATGTCTTCTCAGACAAGGGAAACAGAAGCAAAATTAAACTATTGGGACTACATCAAAATAAAAAGCTTCTACACAGTGAAGGAAACAATCAATAAAACTAAAAGGCAACCTACAGAATGGGAGAAGGTATTTGCAAATGATGTATCTGATGAAGGGTTAGTTAGTATCCAAAATATTTTAAAAACTTATTAAAAAAAACATGTATAGACATGAATGAACATTTTTTCAAAGAAGGCATACTGGTGACCAACAGACACATGAAAAGATGCTCAACATCACTTATCATCAGGGAAATACAAATCAGAACTATAATGTGTATTACTTCACACCTGTCAGAATGGCTAAAATCAACCCTTTTGCACTGTTGGTGGGAATGCAAAATGATATAGCTACTCTGGAAAAAACCATGGAGATTCCTCAAAAAGTTAGAAATAGAACAACTCTACAATCCAGGAATTGCCCTACTAGGTATTTATACACAAGATATGTTTTACATACAAAAATATTAGTTCTTAGGGATATGCGCACCCCAATGTTTATAGCAGCATTATGTACAATTGCCAAACTATGAAAACAGCCCAAGTATCCATCAACTGACGAATGGGTAAAGAAGATGTAGTACTCACACACACACACACACACACACACACACACACACACACACACAGAGGAATATTACTCAGCCACAAAAAAGAATGAAATCTTGCCATTTACAATGATATGGATGGAGCTAGAGAGTATTATGCTAAGTGAAATAAGAAGAAAGATAAGAAAGAAATAAAACAAAGATAAATACCATATGATTTCACTCATATGTGGAATTTAAGAAACAAACAAATGATCATAGGGAAGAAAAAGAGAGATGCCAACCAATAAACAAACCCTTATCTATAGAGAACAATCTGATCATTGGGTAGGAGGATGGGTGAAATAGGTGATGGGATTAAGAAGTACACTTGTTGTGATGATCACAGGATGTTGTATGGAAGTGTTAAATTACTATATTGTACACCTGAAACTAATATAACACTGCATGGTAACTAAGTGGAATTAAAATAATAATTTTTAAAAATGCGCTCTGATTTTATAAAATAATCCATACAAAACATACTTATTTTTTTTTTAGTTCTTCACAACCTGATTTATAGATTGAATGTAATCCCAAACAAAGTCTTAGCAAGTATTTTGTGGATATCAACAGGTTGATTCTGAAGCTCATGTGAAGAGACAAATCCAGAATGGTCACGTTAGTAATGGAGCAGAAGAACAAAGTCAGAGGATTGACACTCCTCGACTTTGAGACATTATACGGCCACAGTAATCAAGTCAGTAGGGTATTGGTGAAAGAAGACAAATAGTTCAACGGGACAGAATAGAGAGCCTAGAAATAGACCTACTTAAATATAGTCTACGGGTCTTTGACAAAAGAGCAAAAGCAATAGAATGGAACAAAAATATCCTTTTCAACAAATGGTGCTAGAATGTGTGGACTTTGCATGCAAAAAAATGAACCTAGACACGGACCTTACACCTTTCAAAAAAATGAATTCAAAATGGATCACAGACCTAAATATAAACTGTTGAACTATAAAACACCTAGAAGATAACAGAGAGGAAAACCTAAATGACCTTGGGTATGGTGATCCCTTTTTAGATGCGCAACACCAAAGTCATGATGCATGAAATAAATTGATCAGCTGTGCTTAAAAACTTCTGTGCTGTGAAACTTAAAAACTTCTGTGCTATGAAAGACACTGTCAAGGGAATGAGAAGACAATCCACAGACTGGGAGAAAATATTTATGTAAGACATATCCAATATAGGGCTGTTATCCAAAATATACAAAGAATTCTTAAAATTCAACAATAAGAAAACAAGCAACCTGATTAAAAAATGGGCCAAAGATCTTAAGAGATTCCTCACCAAAGAAGATATACAGATGGAAAACTAACATGAAAAGGTGCTCCACATCATATGTCATCAGGGAAATGAAAATTAAAACAAGGAGATACTACAGAACCTACTGAAATGGGCAAAATCTGGAACACTGACAACACCAAATGCTGATGAGGATGTGGAGCAACAGGAACTCTCATTAATTGCTGGTGGGCATACAGAATGGTACACCCACTTTGGAAGACAGTTTGGCAGCTTCTTACAAAACCAAATATACTCCTACCGTAGGATGCAGCAATCATACTCTGTGGTATTTACCTTACTTAAAGGAGTTGAAAACTTTCTTCACACAAAAACCTACACATGGATGTTTGTAACAGCTTAGTTTATGATTGCCCTAACTTGGAAGCAACCAAGATGTCCTTCGGTAGGTGAATAGATAAATAATCTATGCTACATACAGGCAATGGAATATTATTCAGCACTAAGAGAAATGAGCTATCAAGTCATGAAAATATATGGAGGAAACATAAATGCATATTATTAAGTGAAAGAAGCCAATCTGAGAAGGCTACACACTATGTGATTCCAACTATATGACAGTCTGGAAAAGATAAAATTATGGAGATAGTAAAAAGATCAATGGTTGTCAGAGGTTGAAGGAAAGGGGCAAAATGAGTAGGTAGATCGCAGAGGATTTTTTAGGGCAGTGAAAAATACTCTGTATGATACCATAATAATGAAATACATGTCATTATACATTTGTCCAAAGCCATAGAGAGAATGGAAAGATAAACTACAGACTCTGGGATTCTAATGTGGTAATAAAGGTTCATCAGTTGTGACAAATGCACCACTCTGGTGAGAGAGGTTGACAATTGGGGGAAGCTATGCATGGGTAGCGGCAGGGGTTATACAAGAAATCTCTGTACTTTCCCCTTGATATTGCTGCTTTAAACTACTAAACTAAAACTGCTTTAAAAAGTAGTGTTAATTTTTTTTNGAGTAGGTAGATCGCAGAGGATTTTTTAGGGCAGTGAAAAATACTCTGTATGATACCATAATAATGAAATACATGTCATTATACATTTGTCCAAAGCCATAGAGAGAATGGAAAGATAAACTACAGACTCTGGGATTCTAATGTGGTAATAAAGGTTCATCAGTTGTGACAAATGCACCACTCTGGTGAGAGAGGTTGACAATTGGGGGAAGCTATGCATGGGTAGCGGCAGGGGTTATACAAGAAATCTCTGTACTTTCCCCTTGATATTGCTGCTTTAAACTACTAAACTAAAACTGCTTTAAAAAGTAGTGTTAATTTTCTTTTTTTTAACTAAAAGAAAACTTCCAACATATAAAGATGTTTGAAACTGTTCTTGGAATAGTTTCTCTAGCCAGACATAGAACAGAAATTTGCACTGAAGCCAGGTATGATAAAAAAAGAAGTTTTCAGATAAACACAGAATTATTTTAATACATATAGGCACAAAATTATGCATGGAGGAATTGAAATAGAAAAATGCTATTATTTTAGGAAATGGGTATTGAAATTCTGACATATTTCTAAGTAGACAAAATATTTGTATATTACCTTTTCTATAAAACATAAGAACAAAGATAGTGGGACTAATTTTACTTTATAGCCTATAGAACCTACAATGTTATTTTGTAATACTGACATTATGCACGTGTTTTGCAAAACTAAAAAAAATAGTTTAAAATATGTAACTTACATTTTATTTGTCTTTTTGCAAGGCTTGACAAATCATGGTAGATTAGGTCGTTGTGCAAAATATTCACTTCCTCCTCTCCATGACATATGCGTACTGACCTTTTTATTTTGGGCTCGGTCTTTGGCTCTCTTTGGCCAATAAAATTTGAATAGAAGCAATGATATACCAGTTCTACACCTATGGTTTAAGACTAGGATTACCAGATTTAGCAAATAAAACTACAGGATGTTCAGTTAAATTTGAAATTCAGATAAACTGTATCTTGGTATAAGTATGTCCCAAATATTTTATGATACTTACATAAAATGTTCCAAATAGTTTCTCACACTAAAAACTATTTGCTGTTTATCTGAATTTCAAATTTAACTGGATATTCTATATTTTATCTGGCAACCCTACTTAAGACCCATTGAATGTTTTGACTTGTCTTCTGGACAGTGCCTTGAGAAGAATATATCCTGGGAGCCAACTGGTTCCAGGAGATGAGGAGCTTGTAGGTCTGACTGAGAGTTAACCTACAAATTAGAGCTGCTCAGATGAAACTCATCTAGATCAACTAATTTTTTACTCACTCATTCAAACGATAGATATGATAGCAAAAAAAAATGCTTATTGTTGTTTGACACTGAAATTTATGTGTTTGCTTGTTAGATAACAAAAGGAGACAGATGAACAGGTTTTCAGAAAATAAAGGGAGTAAAGAACACATTGGTGTCATTACCAAAACACACAGAATCAGTTTTACTGGTGGCTTTTTCTACATTGACCAAAGCTTTCATGTAGATATACTCGATAGTAGATATTTTACTTCTAATTTATACCCAGATAAAATTTGTTCATTTAGTAACACAGAACAGTGTACCATCTCTGTGACAATTACAAATTATCACTGATTGATTACTACACCTGAATCTTTTTCCAGATCATACCTTTCTCCTGTTTTTACCCATTTTCTATCATACATAGACCAATTGTTCACACTGATTAAGTCTCATTAATTTATCACTTTATTCAATGAATATTCACTTAATTCCTTGTTAGTTATTTGTTATTGCCTGACAAATTATTTGAAAATTTAGTGGCTTAAAACAGCACTTACCATCTCACCATTTCTTTGGGTCAAGAATCTGGGAATGGCTTAACAGACTCCTTTGCTTTAGGATCTCTCACAGGCTATAATCAATATAGCCTATATATAAGTATTTTCATCAAAAGATTCTGCTAGGGAAGGATTCTGCTTTTAAGGTTATTCAAATAGCTGTTGGCAGGATTCAGTTTCTCATGTGCTGTTGGACTGAGAGCCTCACATTCTCAGTGGCTATTGGACAGAGGCCTCCCTGAGTTCCTTGCTACAAGGGCGTATCCAGTATGGCAGTTTGCTTTATCAAGATATGTAAACCATGAAAGCAATGGAAAGAGATAAAACTGGCAAGATGGAAATCAAAGTGTTTTATACCCTGATCAGAGAAGTACCATTATAGCACTTTTTCCACATTCTATTCATTAGAAGCAAGTTGCTAGGTCCAGTCACCACCCAAGGAGAGGGAATTACACAGTGTGTGACTACTGGGAAGTAGGGGCCGTTGGGAGTTGTGGTAGGCTGAAAAATCCCCCCCTTGAAAGATATACATGTCCTAATATCTGGAATGTGTAAATGTTACCTTATATGGCAAAATAAGCCTTTGTGGTTGTGATTATGTTAAGGATTTTGAGAGGGAGAGATTGTCCATCTTTGGGTGGATAACCTAGGTGGATCCTAAAAACAATACATGTATCCTTATAAAAAGGAGCCAAGGAGATCTTACACACACATAGGAAAAGGAGATAAGAAGATGTGACAGAGGAAGACTTGAAGATGTTGGCCTTGAAGATTGGGTGATGTGACCACAAGCCAAGGAATGTCAACAACCAATAAGAAGACGAAAAGGCAAGTAATGCGTTCTTCCCTAAAGCCTCCAGAGGAAATACAGCACTGCTGGCAATTTGGTTTTGGCCCAGTGACACTGATTCTGGACTTCTGGCCTCCAGACCATGAAATAATAAATTTCTTTTGTTTTAAGACACATAAAGTCAGATCGAAACTAGCCTAAACAAGAAACGTTTATATTAATTTACATGAATGAAACTCCCAAGTTGAGCTAGTTTCAATTACTATCCCCAGTTGAGACTCAAATAATGTCATATATCTTTCTTCATTATTACTTTTATACTTAGGCAGAATAAGAATTGTTGCCAAAATGTGGTGGCAAGATGATTAACAGTAACTCATGCCTTGCATACTATTCTGTCATAAACCTGAGCAGAAAGAGTAATTCTTTCTTCTCAATATACCCCCATAAACTTCAAGAGCATTTCTCATTGACTGTGATTGGTCTTATGTCATCTATGAAACCAATCTTTGTGTTTAGATGTATGTGATGGTCTTATTTTCCTGGCTGCTCCTATGTCCCCCTTAGGGTGAAGCTAGTGTCACCAAACTCATGTATTAAGAGAAGAGGAGTGATTTCTTAACAAAAATTAGAAACTTATAGGTGAAAAAGAAAAAAAATAGAAAAAAAGGAATTTTATACGTTATTTGGTACAGTGAGAAGTATAGATTTAAAAAAAAAATCAGTCTTTGGAGCACCTGGGTGGCTCAGTCATTAAGTGTCTGCCTTCGGCTCAGGGCGTGATCCCAGAGTCCTGGGATCGAGCCCCACACTGGGGTTCCTGCTTTGCTGGGAGCATGCTTCTTCCTCTCCCACTCCCCCTGCTTGTGTTCCCTCTCTTGCTGGCTGTCTCGCTCTCTGTCAAATAAATAAATAAAATCTTAAAAAAAAATCAATCTTTGTGTTTCAAGGAACTTAGAGTCTCCTGTTGGGTGCAAAACAATAAAGACATAATTATAATGTGTCTCTAGTAACTACTTTCTCAGAAACCAAGACTACACAATATCATAGATATAGATAGATAGATAGATAGATAGATAGATAGATAGATAGATAGATGATAGATTTTTTTTTACTTTAAGCAAGTACCTCATTGAACTTCGTAATACTCCCTGGAAACATCATGCTATTTTACATCTCAAGACCTTTGGGAAGTAGTATAACGTATTATTTAAAAGCATGAGAGGTGGGAGAGAGATGGGCTAAATGGGTGATGGGCGTTAAGGGGGGGTACTTGTTGGTGATGAGTACTGGGTGTTATATGTAAGTGATGTATCACTAAATTCTCCTGAAACCAGTATTACACTAATTTAACTAACTAGAATTTAATCAAAAATTTGAAACAAACAAATAAAAGCATGGGTTATGGTGTCATACTGTCTTGGTTTAAATAATGGCACTACCATTTGTTAGTTCTCAGATCTTCGGTAAGTTGCTTAACCAATCTGATATTTAGCATCTTATTTTTACAATTGAAATAAAATTACCTAGTATGTAAGATTTTTTCTAAATCAGGATTTAACGAGCTAGCCCATTCTTAGAATTTTAGTAAAATGTCCAGCAATTGCTCCATGAATATTATCTATCATTTTCTCTCAGATTTTCTGGGTCTAGAATATTTTTCCTGTTTTTTTTCCCCCTGCCAGTGAACTTCTTTATCTTAAAGGAGTAGATTAACTCTGCTCTCCTTTAAAGTCTTGTCTTACAACTTTTCTTACACATTATCTATAGCAATCCATGGTAACATATTCCCTTGGTCTTACCTCTATTATCATGTTCACTACATAATCTTGTGAACATATGCTTTTGCATTTTTTTTTCTCTTGCTAGGTGTTCAAAGTTCTGCTTGATATATAGTGGATCCTTATAGGTGTTTATTGAAAATTTCATGAAATCTCATCTTAACGAAGGGCCTTTTCAGTAAAGCTTTTGCTAACATTGCAAATACCTGAAAATCAGAACATCTTTATTCTCTTTTGACTGTACCAGAAGTTCACATAATGTTCTCCACAATCTAATTAATCCGTATATTTCTGTAATCTAATATATGACAGAGCATTGTCAATATGTCAGACTATTAGTAAGAAATATTATTTGTAAAGTACATGAAGTGTTTTAGTATATGATTAAAGTTGTTATTTTCACTCTTGTTCAATGATAATTCTGTTCAAGAGACATCTTTGCTTTTGAAGAAAACATCAAGCCACTTGAATATTTACCCTCATGATCTATGTTTAATTATTCTTTGTAAATAAGATTGACAGCTAAATTGGTAAGAGGGTATGAGAGAGAGAGAGAATGAGAATGAATGAGAATCTGAAAAGAAAAAAGCCCTGGACTTGCCTCATATTTGGTTCTTTCCAGAGATTTGTTTGAAAGGTCACATCCAGGGTTACTCAGTCTGTGGCTCTACCCAACAATACACTGTTACTGAAGAAAATATCTCATTTGGATTCACTCCTGGGGGGACAGTGAAACAGTATTTGTCGAATTAAACTGAACTGAATTGAAAATCCTCCTATAACTATTTTATCTGGAGCTCAAGCTTTTTCTCAGATCTAAGAGGTCTAAGTTTGAAAAGCCTAATGAATAATGACAGTTTTATTTCCAAATGCCTTCTCTATCTTCCCCTTCTGTGCCCACCTTTCAACTGCTCTTATAAACACTTGTCTAACTTTCTTTATTAATAATCTCCCAAGTAGCAGTATCAGCACATGGGGCCAACTCACAGATGGAAAGTTGGAACCTGGGCCAGACAGCTAACATATTCATCCACTGCCTTCCAGAGTTAGTCAAGTGTGTCCAGCTGGTTTAGCATAATAGGAGGCTTATTAATACAACATAGCATTATAATCACTGAATTGAGACTAAATTTTCTTTCAACAGAAATGAAACTACACAGTCACAGTAAGTGTTCCACAGACTCTGGGGAAATGCACAAAATGGTTTAAACTTAGGATTCCTCAATATTTAGCAGAATAATTTTCATTGTGGTAAGCAAAATGTATATCTGCATCTTATATCCCATTTCCCTTGAAAGCCTTTCAATCAATAGCAAAAAATAGCCACAAAAGGTAGATTGCTAATAGACAATCTAAATTTTCTGCAAGTGACTTGAATTCCGAGATGCCATGGGTAGAAAGCCTAGGATGCAATATTCACAAGTGACATTAAAACAAACAAAACAAAAACTGATTTAAATAATGGCTCACCAAATTGCCGCATATTTTACAGTGAATATCTTAGTATTCTTGTCTAATTATGAAAAGAACTTTCCTTTACATTGTCCCTACCAGCATATATGCTCAGTGAAGTGGAGAAGTGAGATAATTCTAAAGCTAAATTGAACAAGTAAGCAAAACAGTTATTCTTAAATTACCTAAAAAGTCTAGAACTTAATTTGTGTGGGCAGTTTTTAAAATTTCCCAATTCATCTCTCTGCCTTTGGCTTCCAACATTTTGATCTTCAGTAATCTAAACTTTTTGAAGAATTCATTTAAAGTATGAAAACCTAGAAAGGATCTTAGGATGATGAGTTTAACAATGGTTATATCATTGTTGGCGAGTGTCAATCTGTAAGAAGGGTGCCATATTGGAAAGAGCACAGCCTTGAGGGGCAACAGGGTATACTTAAGAGAGAGTCTCTAGGGCTTGAATATTACCTCTGCCAATTACTAGCGTGGGTTATTTAAATTCTATTTTAAACTCTAGGTACTGAATAGGATAACTAGAATAGTACCTACTTAATAGAATTCTTGTGTGGGTTATATGATACAATGCACTTAGAATGCTGGCATGTAATAACTCAGTAGATTTTAGACATTATTATTACTATAGTTATTTTATTAGTAATATTAATACTCAGATCCAGAAAAAAAGGAATTTAAATTACAGTTTTGTCCCTTAACTAACTTTGCGAACTTGAGAAAGTTGTTTAGGTGCTCTATCAGTTTCTTAGCATAACATAAGAGAATCATATTGCCTACCTCATAGATATGTTGTGAGGTTTAAACAAAAAATTACCTGGCAGCTTGTACTATACTGTAAAGCGTAAATATAATTTCTGACATAGCATTTGATAAGTGATACATATTTTTATTATTGCCTATTCTTATATGCTAACCAATGTCCTAAAGACTGTGAGAAGTTCAAAAACTATATGTGCCAAAGCTTTCTCAACTTAATTAGAAAGTCAAAACATACAGAGTGATGTAAGAGATAAACTGTTTAAACAAACATTTCTGATAACTCACATATTTCAGTAAAGGAGTTCACCTTCTCAATATATAATTATATACATCTTAAAAAAATACATGTTATGGTACTAGTGTATTATAAATATTATATAATATATACAAGCAGACATTTTAGAATGAGGTGAAGATTAAAGATACAAAATCACTTTTGCTCAAACTAAAATATTATTATTAATATATAAATTCATTAAATTTGGGGGAAAGCAATGTGATTGAATATGCATCACTGAGTTTTAATCTTGCTTTATCATTTTGTGATATAGTGATGTAAAGGTCTAATTCTGGTTTCATTTTTTTTAAATTTCTGATTTTTATGACTGTCATTGTTGAAAAACACATAAGTCCAAATGGCAAAAAGCAACCATGAAGTATTCTGTTAAAAATATTATACAAGATTTTTAAGTTTATGCATTAATTATGGAAAGTTTATGTTGAGTTTCATCTTGTCAATGTTTTTCATCCCTGATTCAATTGTTTTTCTTTTTAACTTAACTATACAAAGTTGTACTTTCAAATTTTTAAAAAGGAGTTTCAAATCCCCTAAAATGTCATTTGTGAGAATTTTAGGAAGGTAAAAAAATTATGTTGCTTAGGTTTTAGAGTCTGCAGATATGAATGTTTTTATGGGTGACATACAGCATTTTTGGCAGCAACACCAAAGAATGGAACAATTCTAAGAATCTTTTTTCCAGATACTCTCTACATAGCAAGAAATTCCTTTGAAAAACAATTATTTCTTGCTTATTGTTGAAATATTGCTTTTACCTCAAAGAGATGAATTCAAAGAGTTTATTAATTTATTTGAAGATCTGATAGGTAGCAGCAACTTAACAGTTACCTGTCATACTGGAAAAAAAATCAGCAAATTTGGAACACATGTCTTCTGCAAAATAAAAACCTGTAATTCATCTTTAGGATCAACAACTCTTTTCATTATAATGGCAAAACTTTTTTACAGCCAATTCCCCCATTTTATCACAAAGTATTGTAAAGATTTTACTATTTTAAAATCTTTATTTTAAAAATACAGTTAACTAGGGGCACCCAGGCATCCCTATTACGTATGGACATGGGGTGGCTTAGTTGGTTAAGCATCTGCCTTCAGCTCAGGTCATGATCCCAGGGTCCTGGGATCAAGTTGTACATTGGACTCCTTGGTCAGCAGGGATACTGCTTCTCCCTCTACCTGCTATTCTCCCTGCTTGTGCTTTCTCTCTCTCTCTCTCTCTTTCTCTGATAAATTTATATATATATATATATA
>NC_048219.1:42140423-42248834 GCF_002007445.2 Ailuropoda melanoleuca
TATATATATATATATATATATATATATATATAAAAGATTTGTTTATTTTTAATTTAAAGAGAGCATACATGAATGAGAGAGGCAGAGGGATAGAGAATCTCAAACAAACTCCATGCTAGCACAGAGCCCAACACAGGGCTTGATCCTACACCCCTGAGATCATGACCTGAGCCAATACTAAGAGCCAGGCACTCAACTAACTGGACCACCTCATATCTTTATTAAAAATAAACATCATGCACTCTAACTGTATTTTCTTCCGGCACCCCAATGGGTCATCTTGTACATTCCTGAGTTTGTGGTTCCCATTTTGGTGTCCTCTGCAAAGACTGCAAACTTTGGATATAATCTGTGTGGGAGAATCAGCAAAAGTTGGCGTGGTAAAAAAAAAAAAATGCTAGTCCTTTGGGTTTGGATAAGGGAAAACAGCTTTTAGTGGACATCTTTGTGACAAGTCTTTTGGTATATCCTTTCATATTTATTCTCCTTTTTCTTATGGCATAAAAAAAGTAAATTAATAATCAGTGTTCTTTACCTGTGTTGTTCTATTGTTCAGTAAAGTAGCTGCTAGCTACATATGGCTATATAAATTTAAATCAATTAACATGAAATAAAAATTTGGGGTTTTTCATTTGCACTACCCACGTGTCAAACCACATGGCTAGTGGCTATCATATTGGACAGCATACATTATGGAATATTTCCATCACTTCAGAAAGTGCTAGTGGATAAATCTAGTCTGTCTGGAATGAGTCACAAGCAGAGATTTTCTTTGTTGCCACTGACACTATCTAAAATTCTAAACAAATGCTTTATTTTAGTCTATAAGACCATAAAAAGACGAACTGTTCTTCCTTAATTAGTCCAATTAAATTAGAACTCCACACATAACAACACTAGCTCATATTTATTAAGAACTTACTTTGTGCCAGACATTGTAGTAAGTGTTTCATAAGGATTGTTTTATTTAATTTTCACAATATGTCAATGAAATAAGTTTTTAAAGAAGTGAAGTAAGTAATCTGAAGCCATAAGGTTGATAAATAGTAAAGCTGTGATGTGAATCTAAGCAGTCAGAAGTGGTGCTCTGTTTGTCTGGTGACGTCACATACTCTGTGGCAAGGACATAAGTAGTCTGAGCAGACTCAGGCACATGCCTTGAATATAAAATTTAAGGGAAAGGAATGCACCATAAAAACTCAATAATTAAGATGGATAATATCTTAAGGTACTGTTTTTTAAAAAATCAAAATAATGGAAAAATCTATGGTGAACACAGTATCAAAATTTTAAATAAAGGCAGGATTACCATTACCTGTTTTTCCTTTTGCCTCAGGTGCCAACATGGGTCTTATGGCACTTTATTTAAAATTGTGATGTTGTGGGGCACCTGGGTAGCTCAGTTGGTAAAGCATCTGCCTTCAGCTCACATCATGATCTTAGGGTCCTAGGATCAAGCCCGCATTGGACTCCATGTTGGCTTACTGGGGAGTCTGCTTCTCCATCTCTCTCTGCCTCTCTCCCCAGCTTGAACTCTCTCTCAAAAAAAAAAAATCTTTAAAATTGTGATGTTGGAACTTTTTTTTTTTTTTAATTTGGTGTTTAAAATAGTCTTTGGGGGCGCCTGGGTGGCACAGCGGTTAAGCGTCTGCCTTCGGCTCAGGGCGTAATCCCGGCGTTGTGGGCTCGAGGCCCACATCAGGCTCCTCCGCTATGAGCCTGCTTCTTCCTCTCCCACTCCCCCTGCTTGTGTTCCCTCTCTCGCTGGCTGTCTCTATCTCTGTCAAATAAATAAATAAAATCTTAAAAAAAAATAAAATAAAATAGTCTTTGAATAAACTCTTTGAATCACTTCTTCTGACCCTTGCTGGACCCATGGCTGATAAACTAATTAATTAGAATCTCTGAAGGCATTAACCAGGAAGCTACATTTTTTGTGAGCTTCTTGAGTTAGATTTGGTAAAGATCCATGGTTCTTTCTCCTGCTTTGTTTACTGGTGGAGTATCCAGAAAAATTAACTACCTGGGCACAATAATTTCATTACACTAACCTTTTGCAATAACACAAATTATCTTGCTGTCTGTCTTGATTTTTAGGAAAATCTTTCTTCCCATGACACCCTGAGTAACAATGATAAGTGATACTAGTCCTTAGATATGAAGTTATTATATATAAATTTCTTAGATATAGAATTGTTGGGAGCACATAGTAAACACCTAATAAAAGGTAGCAATATATTTTGGTAAGGGGAATTTATTTTTCTCTGTCCTTGATGTTTTTCTTGAGAGATGAGGAAGTTGGCATAGAATAATTAAGAACTGATATATGTAATGGAATTTATAATGTTACAGAAAATGAGGGTGGCCATAACAAGTGACTAATAATCAAAAGTAATATGTTCAATAAGAGACTAGTACCTTCTAGAGTTGCATTCAACTACTAAGAAGACTACAAACCTCTTACCAGCACTGTTCAATGTTATATTCATGGGTTTTACACCTTACAGAGCACCTTAGTTTCTAGGGGCCACTGTGGTACACAGAGGGAAAGAAAAAGAGAAAGGCATAGGCTTATGATACAGACAGAATTAGATGCAATCTTGGGCAAGATACTTAATCTCCCTGAAATTCAGTTTCCTTATGGAAAAAGCAATGATTATCTGAGTATGTTTATATTTAATTGTGGCATAGGGTTTATATTTTCCTAGCCTACACTTTGTAGAGCTTGGTTAGTTATGTATGTTTCAGGTCTAAAACAGAAATCTTGCTTGATTATTGCTAACTACAAGACACTGTAGCTTCAATTAATGAGGATAGAATGATAAAGAGAAAAAGAAAACTGAAGAGAACAATTAAATTTGAGCTTCTCTTAAGTATATTAATCCAGCCTCCTGCCTAATATGTGAATAAATTGTACAAATTAAAGCATAACTAATAGGGACATATTAGTTTAATATCAGTCACTCTACCTTTTGTCATGCATTTGTGAGAAATTTATAGCTACCATATAACAAACAGGATATCAAGCAATAAATTCCTACACATTTGTGGAGTCCAGCTATATTTCTTATTCAATCCTTGGTCTTTCTGACTCATCCTAATCAAATATGTTTAATGAAATCATTAAATAATTTAAAAAACTATTCTCGGGGCACCTGGGTGGCTCAGTTGGTTAAGTGTCTGCCTTTGGCTCAAGTCATGATCCCAGGGTGCTAGGATGGAGCTCCACATCAGACTCCCTGCTCAGTGCAGAGTCTGTTTCTCCTTCTGCCTTCCCCCTGTTCATTCTCTCTCTCTCTTTTTCAAATGCATAAATAAAATCTTAAAAAAAAAAAACTATTCTCAATTGCACATTATTCAGATACTTTATTTTCATGGATATAAGCAACTTAAGTGGCTTGATTATATATAGGTTAGAGCTATACATAAGGGAACAAGAATTTTAACTGACATGTAATGTAACTGACATGTAATGTGTTGTATGTGGTTCCATGATCAAGATTCGTTTTAGTTATCTGTTGCTGTCTTTAAAAAAATATTATAAAATTTGATGACAAAAAAAACGTATTATTTCTCATAGTTCTATGCATTGACTGGGCTAAATTGGATGGTTTTTTGTATGTTGTATAAGCTAACTGAGGCCACATTCACATGAGAAGAGCTGGGGCTAAAATGACCAAAAAGGCATCTTATCCTGGACAATGTGGTCTCTTGACTTATTCTAGTCTAGTGTCTTCCACGAGGTAGAAAGCAGGTCTTATTAACATTTGGGCCCAGAATGTCAATTCAGCTGCATTCCAGCAAGTCATGAGACCAGGCCAGTTTCAAGGAGAGAGGAAATAGATTCTGCCTCTTGATGGCAAGAGTGGGATATATGTACACGGGTGTAAGGAAGTGTTGATAACCATATTTGGAAGCCATCCAAATATGTTGTACACTGTACTCTTTGAATCACTTCTTCTGACCCTTGCTGGACCCATGACTGATAAACTAATTAATTAGAATCTCTGAAGGCATTAACCAGGAAGCTACATTTTTTTGCTGTACTCTGTACTCTGTACATCTGCCACAACAATTCACATCCCCAGCACCTGCAAATGCATTTGCCTCTCCCCCCAAAGTCCTATCCCCATTTGACTTGGAGTCAAACCAGCTCCACGTTCAGGATCCTGTCACCTAGATCAAGCATAGATGTGAAAGCTCCTTGGGGGGCTGTTGTTCAGATATAGAAACTTGGGTGCAGTTCCCAATGCAAAATATATGGCATTGGCATTTTGAGTGAATAGCTGGAAGAGATATGAACGTTGAGTAAACTGTTAATGGAGGAAGAATGGGGAAGTTGCTATGGAAGACTGGAGAAAGGGTAGGCCATGTTAATTAAGTTTCGGCAGAAAAATTGAGTTTGTTGCCTGAAGTTACTTGGAAGATAGAGAAATTACCTAATGTACCCTAGATCTGGCTGGAGAAATTTCTAGGCAAAATTTTGAAAATGACTCTTTTTAGCTACTTATGCGAAGGTACTGCAAGAGACAGATGAACTAAAGAAGGAAGTTTTCAGTTTTCAAGCAAAATGGAGAATATTTTCAACACAAGTCTTGCTGAGTTAGAAAATAACTCTATTTCTCAACCCTAATTTCTCAAATTGACAAAAGGTTCTCTAAGTAAGAACCTCAAATTGAGGTTCCGACAGTAGAATGTGGCCTCAGGGTTAAGATCAAATCAATATTATAGCTATAATACTGTTTGTTAAGAACTCTGGAAGATTTAAGGCAGTGCCTTATAGACCCTTTCAACCAGATGAAAGCCTTCAAAGAATTTTAAACATATTATCTTAGGGTTTCCTGAGTCTCAACCCAAAGTAGAGAAAAACCCACCTTGAAGAGATTTGTGATTGTGGCATTTTTCTCATGTAGTGGATTATAATTTCATACCACATAAACACAGTGCTTTTTTAAGGTAGTTGAATTAGATTGGATGAAAAGTGACAAAGCTTAAAATGAAAAGAGACTTGTAGGCCTCTAACTTGCTATGGGAAGGCTGAAGACTGAGAATGCCATTTAGCTATATAGGACATTTCTTATAGTAAAGGAAGGATAGTACAGAAAAGAGAGGCAAGAGTCTAAGGAGGGAGTTAGGAGACATTGAAATCACTCCTAGGGAACAGAACTGAATCCCAGTTTTTCCTGTCCGAAAGTAGAGTGCTCTGAGAGCTGATATCATGCCATTGTATGCGGAGTTTGTCTTTTTGCGTTACAAGTCAACAGATTTACAAGGTCCATACTAGAAGAGCCTTATCTGGACTTGAATGTGAGTCATAAGATACAGAACTTTTTTTTTTTTTAAGATTGTATTTATTTATTTGACAGAGAGAGACAGCCAGTGAGAGAGGGAACACAAGCAGGGGGAGTGGGAGAGGAAGAAGCAGGCTCCTAAAGGAGAAGCCCGATGTGGGGCTCGATCCCAGAACGCTAGGATCACGCCCTGAGCCGAAGGCAGACGCTTAACTACTGCGCCACCCAGGCGCCCCAAGATACAGAACTTTTAACTTAATCCTCTAATTGGATAAGATTTCTGCTCTTTAGTGAGTGTGAGAGATTTTTGTATGTAGGATGGATGTAAATTGTTGTGGCCAGAGGGAGGGTTTTGGCAAATTGCCTGAAAATATTGCCATCAACAACAATAATAATGATAAATTAATAAGTTACATAAATAATAAATCATTTTTATTTCAAGACACTGTATTACTTTTTATTGATATATAACAAATCAACACAAAATTAGCAGCTAGAAACAACACACATTTATTTTCTCACAATTTCCCTGGGTCAGGAGTCAGGTAATAGTCTAGTTGGATCCTCCACAGAGAATAAGCTTCACAAGACAAGCTTCTTTTTCATCTGAATCTTGACTAGCAAAGTATCCACTTCTAAGCTCATTCAGGTTTTTTGGCACAATCTATATCCTTGCAACTCCATATCTGGGGCTCAGCTTCTTATTGGTTATTAGATAAAGACTTCTCTTAGGTCCTGCAGGCCACTCACGGTTCCCTGCAACATGGCCTTCTCCATAGGTAGTTCCCAATGTGGCTCTTTATTTCTTGCCCATTCTGCTAAGACAGAGTCTTATAATTTAACATAATCAAAGGTGACATCCTATCACTTTTGCCATATAATAAACCTGATCAAGAAAGTGATATTTCATTGCTTTTTCCATATACCGTTGGTTAGAGAGAATTCACAGATTCCACTTGCACTTAACAGAAAGGGATTGTATAAGAGTCATTTTGGTCACCTTAACTGGGTCTGTCACAGCCATTATTTTAAGTAGTTTTTCAAGCAGCCATTGATAACTAAAATGCCTTCCTTTGAGCAGCAACTTTTTGAGTAAAATTTGTCATTTTTAGTCATTCAAGTAAAGAAACTTGTCAGAGAACCACTTCATTAAATGTTTACAAAATTAAAAAAGCATCTTTCCAGTGGAAATCTTGGCCATAATACTGTGTTTCCCATCTGAGTCAGCGGTGAGAAGTGCCAACTCTAGAAAATCTTTAGGCCTTTGCAAATGCTGAGCTCAAGCTGAATAGTATTCTAGTAGTATTCTGCTTTCAGATTCAAGATTTAAGCCAATTCCTTTAGAAACAGGGCCATACTGGCAGAATATGTCATTTCAGCTCACAAGAATGAAGTTCAGAAAAAGTTATAATAATCACATCACCTGACAACAGATGATCTTGAAAGCTAAAAACCAAGGGTTGTAAAGTGTTTCATAACAGGAACCTTTGAATGCTAGTTATAACTTTTGCACTAATACCTGAACCACCCTAAGTAACGATGGGAAAGATACTGATATTCTAAACTGTTAAGATAGCTCCCAGGGATACTTCATCAAAGGGCTCTTTACAAAGAGTACCAGGATCAACATGCATCATTTAGGTTGAGATTATATAACAGCATATTATTGCTATAAATTCTGCGGCAGATGTTGCTCCATTGCAAACAGTTACTGTAATATATACACTCATCCTACATGCAATAACAAATTGTGTAGAAGGCACTTTATGTGTCTTACTCAATTAACACTCAAAACAGCTCTATTGTAGTTACTATGGTAAACTATTTAAAGAAATAAATAATGAAAACGAGTCTTAGAGAGTTTATTAAAATGCCAAAGTTTAGACAGTATAAGGAAGTCACAGAGCCATGATTCCAACTGCATTCATTTCCGTCAGACCCCAAAGTCCATATGCTTTTTCCTTTATGATGAACTGTCTGTTTATGTCTGTTTATTTATCCTCAAAAGTGGATAATGTCAAAACTTTTGGGAAGGATTTGATTTTCATGACTGAAACCTAAGCATTCCTCTCATTGAAAACTAATAATAGAGATAGGGAATAGATTTTCCAGGGTTTTCTTCAAAGGGATTATAGATAGCAGCAATAGCATCATTCCATATGCATCAAATCACTGATGTGTAGAAATGTACTTTTTCTTTTCTCTTTAAATCAAAAAGAAAAGTTTGAATATCTAAACTAAATAAGAAGACTGACCCAGTCATCATAGCTGGCTGGTTTTATCAATCGTAATAGTAATAAAAACCAGTGGCATTCTAAACACAGAGGACTAAAAAGAAGAATCAAATAAATAGAGTTTGAGAAAAGTAATTCTGAGTTTATGAAAAATAAAATCAATCAGTTGAAGAAGAAATTTGCAGTGAAAGAATCAGCAGTGCTAGTCCAATAGATGAAGTGTGAAAAAGTCTCTTACTGCTGAGGAGTGGGGAGTTGCTACACTTCACACTGCAGAACTTCATAGAACTGCTGAACTTCAAACAGACTAGCTGTAGACAACCTGAAAACTCAGGAATGCAGTGATTCTTCTAGGGTCATCACAGAGCCTGGAATAGACAAAGGATTTTACACCTACCAGTTAGGCTCATATACAGCTTCAAATAGGCTTAAAAATCCACCTCACTTGCTCATTCATTCATTCATTTTTATCATGCCTAGGTACAGTCATTCCTGCTATGTGTAGTATGTACTGAAATAAGCACTGGTAAACAGTGGGGAGTGAGATGCACCTGGTTTCTGCTTTCATAGAATATAGAAAGCAGAAAAGGAGGACAAGTGAATAGGCATTTGTGATACAGTGAAATAGGTCGTGTTGTGTTATATGTACATAGGGGAAACATATCTACATGGGGGAGGGGATATTTGTCAGGGAAGAATTCCTGGAGGAAATCACAAGTGGCAAAACCTGAATAAAGAGTGGTAGATGGCCAGGTTAAGAAGGCTTGGGAAGCTTATTTAGACAAGAAAATTGTTTGGGTGAAGACTTAATAGTGAGAAAGAGAAAGACAGATAGGAGGAACAGAATGAATTATAACCTGATGGAGACCAGAGCGGAACTGACTAGAGGTGATGGGAGATTATTGGGTCAGAGCAGTTTTGTGAGTCTTGTGAATCTTGTGAGTCTTGTGAGCCTTGTTCGGGCAGTGGAAAGGAGTTTGCATGATGGGAAGCACTGAGGGAAAGAGAAATGGTCAGATTATTTCTGACTATTGTTTAGAAAATCAATTAGAGTTAGCAAGACAAGATATAGTGAGACTAGTGTGGTAGTGACTGCATTAGAGAATCAACAGGTTTTGATGATTGGCTGTAGGAGCTGAGGATGAGAAGGAATCAAGAAGTCCTCTTAAATTATTGAATTAGCCAGGGTTATGGATGGTGGTTAGAAATGTAGAAGGAAGAGCAAGCCTGTGGATTAAGGAAGGGGTGATATAATGAGTTTGGTTTGGGGCAGGAAGAAGTTTGTATTGTTCACTGAGAACCACTATAGTAAAAGTACAGTAGCTTTACTGTTTCTTTTGAATTAGAGTTAGCTTTTTAAACAAAAAAAATGTTTGAATGTTTTAAGTGTTTACTTATTAAAATGTTACCAGCATTACTATAACTTCTATTTCTACTACTACTGTTACCATGACCATAACCTGCATTTATTGAATAGCTTCAAAGTGTCAAGCTGTGTACTAATGAGTTTTTTAAATATTTATAGCCATCCTGCGGGGTAGGCACTATGAGAAAACTGAGGCTTAGTGAGGTTATGTAACTTACCTAAGGTCACACAGAGAGTTTGTCGTGGAGAAAGGGCTTGAATCCTGTCTTACTCAAAACGCTGTGTTCTCAATTAGTGTTTTACCTTGAAACAATAGCTAACTTTGTAGCTATAAGAGGAATAATCCATACAGAAAAAGGGAAAGAGAGACAGTCTCTGTTAACTTTCAAACGCCATTTCTACAGAGATAAACACATCAAGCCCACCCTTAGCGGGCTTAGAGCACAGACCTTAGTGCAAGAGGTAGAAAAGCAAACATATATTATTACATACAACCCATGAAAATCGCTTTCAGGGGAGTAAGTCGGTGGCACTGAGGAAACAATATACAAGAGGTTTACATCAAAATGAAGTCAGGGAAGGCTTCTAAAAAGTCATAAAAGTCACAAAGCCAATGCAGAGAATAGGACATTGAATGATCCAACAGAGTTTCAGGATGACTGGATCACAGTGTGTTATGGGAATTGCGAGGAATACAGCTGAAGATAATCAGAAGTCAAATTATTAGAGGATTGGGTGCCAGGGTCAGGGATTTTGAGTTTAGTCTAGAGTTAAATCATTGGAAAATTTTTGAGTAGAGGATTGAAATCATTAGTTTTTCATTTCTAGATGGATAATTCAGCAGCCAAATAGAAGACTGTAAGGTGAATGGTGTGGAGACCATGCATACAGTTTATAAACTAGGTCAGAATTTGGCCACAGTAGCAGTTAGCCTCAGTGATGCAAAACAAAATGTTCGAACAACAAAAAACCCTTGAATGTGAATGCTTTTAAAAGGGGTAAAAATTCTCCAATTTCTTATAGTTTTCACTATTCCTGATATATATTTTTTAAAGATTTATTTATTTATTTCAGAGAGAGAGAGAGAGAGAACGTGCAATCAGGGGGAAGGGTAGAGGAAGAGGGAGAGAGAATGTCAAGAAGACTCCATGCTGAGCACAGAGCCTGACAACATGGGGCTCATTCTCAGGACCCTGAGATCATGACCTGAGCTGAAATCAAGAGTCGGACACTTAACCAGCTAGCCATCTAGTTGCCCCAATTCCTGATATTCTTATAGCTGTTATGTATGTTACCATCCTGATTCCTTAATGAACAACATTTATAATAGTAAGAAATTAAATGATGAAGACCTAAACTAAGAATGACTATGGATAAATGCAAAGTAAAGGGATTACAGAGAGATTAAAGAAACAGAATACAGAAATTAAAGTCCATGGAATTGTAGATAGGGAATATAATTTGTGAATCACCATGAATGGTGAGAGACAACTTTAGAGTAGAAGAATTCACCTTCTGAGGCTTTGGAGCCTGGTAAGAGAAGCAGAACAAGGGTGGAAGTGTGGGAAACACTGACTTTAAAGGGTAGATTTAAGAAGGGGAGTTCGTTAAGGAGACCTTGAGCGTAGCCATTGTGCAATCTCTGCCTACCTCTGTCCTTCTCAAGGCTGAGCCATTTGACTGTGAATAACGATTAAGAGAAAGAAGAAAGAAGAAAAAAAAAATGGCTCCATACGTAGTAACAATGCTCATAGATTCACAGCGTTGTAGTCAGCTCATTTCAACCTTCACTTTTTCAAACGTCAATAGGAAAGGCAGTAAACCCAGACTGATGCATGTTAGTACCTTTACTAGGCTAAAAATATGGCTCCTCTTAAATGTAATATTAGGTAGAATTATGTTCATATTTATTTAGTGGAAGTGGAGGTAATCTCATTTCATTAGTTATTTAAATCACATATCTATTAAATGATTCCTGTTAAAAAACATCCCAATATCTTAGAAGCACAAAGAGAAAAAAAATGAATCTCTCCTTATATTCTTGACCCCTAATAGTCCTCTACTATTTCATAATTTTGTGTATATTATAGATTATAGTTTAATATATATTTCTTTTACATGAATATGTGATGATCATTTCCTAAATTTGAGATCAATCCTATACACTAAATTTTCATATTGCATGGTGAAGAATTAACCTTACTCAAAAAGAAGTCTGGATAGGAGTGCCTTTGTGTGTATGGGGGCTTTAGCCACTGGACAGTCTAACAGTGTGATTTTTGATGGGGGCTTTGGGCTATGACATACAACTTCCAGAGAAACTGATGACTAAAGGTATTAATCTAACTTCCAGGAAGGACTGGAGACTAAACGTGAGCCATGTCAGTAAGCAGTATGTGATTGAGCCCCAATAAAAACTCTTGACACCAAAAGCCACCTTCCCTGGTTGGCAATACTCTGTACATATTACCAACAACATGACCATGCTATTTGTGACTTGATGGAGAGAGGACACCTGGAAGCTCCATGTTTAGACTACTTACCCCTATATGTCTTTTCTCTTGCTGATTTTAATCTGTATCCTTTTCCTGCAACAAATAATTATGCTAATATAATAGCTTTCCATAAGTTCTGTTTTTCCTTTTTGCTAATGATCAAACCTAAGGGTTTGGAAACCCCATGAACTTGCAACTGGTATCAGAAGTAAAGATGGTTTTGTGTGGGAATTCTGCCCTCAAACCTCATAATTTAGATAACTCTGGGTTCATATAAATATTGATCTGCTCGATACCTGGAGGGTTAAGATATAAAAGGTTTTATTTTTTCTCTTTTCCAAAAATTTCTTCTCTGTCTATAAATTTTTCCTTTCTTTTTGAATTGAAGAATTAGCTTGTCAGAGTCATCTGAGAACTCAGTTAGTACCATATTTGGGATAGCATTGAATTTACAGATTAACATGAGGTTATTTGCATATTTGTAATATTTAGTTCTTTCATTCGTGAATTTTGTATGTCTATTTACTTTAGTCTTTATGTCCATTAGTAAATATTTAACTCTTTCATATAAGTAGTGGATATATTAGATATATGCCTAAACATTTTATGTTTTTGGTGCTAATTTTAGTAATATTTTCTCCTTGCTTTTTCTTACTGTTAATTTCTACTATATAAGGTATTGATTTTTTCATATATTGATCTTTTTATCCAGCAATATTACTAAAGCCAATTTTTAATTTTAAGAGATGTTTAAAGTAATTCTTCTGGATTTTCTTGATACCGAATTGTATCATCTGTGACTTATGACAGTTTGGGCTTTTTCAGATATGTGTCCTTTTTATTTAGTTATTTGTTTGTTTATTTATTTATTTTTGGACTTACTGCATTGTCTGGAATCTCCTGTAAGATTAAAATATTGCTTAAGGACAGCAATAGTTGGTATCTATAAGTTGTTCCTGTGCTTATATAATTTTAAAACTACTTCCTTTAAAGTACGTTTTGCTGGGAAGTTTTGTTATACAGATGTAACCAAATAAAAGAAGTTTCCTTCTATTTTGAGCTTGCCAAGTTTTTTTTAAATAAAAATTTTTCAGATGATTTTTATATCTATCAGATTGATAAAAATTGTTTTTCATTAATCCACTAATGTAGAAAATTATAATATATAATTTTCCTAATGCTAAACCCTTCTTGTATTTCTTGGAAAGAAATCCTTTTTGATCAGAATATATTATTTCTTATCCAGTTCTGTTGTTAGGACTTATGCTTACTTTGTGGAATTACTTGGGAAACCTACCATCATTATATATATTCTAAAAACTTAGTAATATTGGCACATATTGGTATTCTGTCTCTCTTTTGAATATAATAGCTATGGAGCATTGAAATATATTTCTTTGTGATTTACCTCTGTCTACAAAGTGTATATATGTATTGCCTCCCCCCACCTTCCCCCCACCCTGCCCATCTCTCTCTGTACCTAGAAATAGGAGGATAAAGACAATTGAGACTAACTGCATGATTTTGGGAAATGTAAGTAATTTTCCAAGAACTGAAATGACTTTCAGAAATGACTGATTAGTCCCTGCGTACATACAAAACATTCTAATAATAAATGACTCTGACAATAATTTACAAAATCTAAGATTAGTCAAAATCTGAAGTTAGTCAATACCAGATCAATGTATGTCTGCTGAAGTGTAGCTCCTCATGTGCTCCCTCCAGGAACCAGGGCACAGGATTGGGAATAAAAATAGTAATAATAGTAATAATAATAAAGCCATTGCTGTTACTTTGACTATGACTTCTTATTCAAGAGGGCTGTGCATTACAAATGAAGGGGTTAAACAATAGCCCTGGTAGAATGTGGTTTGGTGTTAATGATTTGGGGCCTTCAAGTGTCATATTCCTTGACCCCAGGACCTATGCCATACTGTACCTATATTTCAGTATCTCCTCTCTGTCACAAACACCATCCCTTACTGTGTTTCCTAAGTAAATGACACTCATCAAGTTATCAGCTGAGCTGGGAATCATCCTGTACTACTGCTTTTTCTTCATCGCTACATTGCAATGATCTCAACTTCTGTAATTCTACCTCTTTAATCTTTTGGAAACCCCTTTATTCTGCATTAATCCTTCAGGCACTCTTGGTTTAGATCTTTATCATTTAATTTCTTACTATCACAGAGGTTGTTAATTAAGAGACTAAATACAAGTTAGGCAGAGAGTTAAAAATTACAGCACAGAAACAATCGGATCCTAAAAGTTTGCAAGGAATTGCTTGTAATATTTTATGAGCCTAATAATTTTGTAGGCAGAAATATGACTACATTTTCTCCTTTTTCTATGGTTATTCAATTTAGTTTTTTGGAGTATTCTTGAATTATTTTTTTAATTATACATTATATTTCTAGGCTTTCTAGGATTAGCTTTGATTTGAAGATGATATTTAGACTGATATTTTCTCTAACAATGTCTAATGTTAATATTTACATTCTCTCCCTGATCTTCTTCAACAAAAATGTTGGCTAAGTATAAAATTATAGTTTCAAAGGTGTCTTCCAATTTTTTTTCTGCAGAAAATTTAAGATAGTACTCCATTCATTTTAGAATATAAGCAGTATGCAGAAATCTAATATGTCAGGAGATATCTTTGTTTTTTTCTTTTTAAATTCATGCTGTTTGTCATTCACAAGACAGTTTTAATCATATTTTATGTCTCTCTTTTGCTCGGTGGAAAGGTCTTCTATTATTTTCATCAATTATCTCTATTGTTTGATTTGAAACTCCTTTTAGACGGATATTAGATATCTTGAATTGATCTCTCTGAGTCTTATTTTGCCTAACTTTTAATTTCTTTGTCTTTTGCTTTTTATTTTTGTGATTTCTTTGACTTTATTTTATATACCATTAATTTGTCCTTCAGCCATTTCTTTTCTCTATTTCACCCTTCTGTTTTCTCTAATTCTAACTACCCTTTTTTATTTTAGTAATTCTTTTTATAGTACAGATTCTTTATCTTTGTTGTTGCAATAGCTATTCCATTTTTTCCCCTGAGAATGTCAATTATTTTTAAATTTCTATTTATTTCTGAATTTCCTTAACTTTTTCCAAAGTCAACTCTTCCTTGTTTGTAAAGTTATGGGATGATTAATGCATGTAAAATTTCTCTCATTTTAAACATAAAGTAAACTTACTTTTATTAATTGACATTTATAGAGACTAGAAGAATGCATATAGTATAATCATCAAGTCTACTTTCTGCACCAAATCCTTTAAAATTAGAGAAAAACATGTTTAAAATATAATAAATAGAGATTATCTTGTTTATCTTGCTCATTCTCTTTCAGTTTACTACCTTTCTCCAGAAGTGTGGTGACACTTCGTTTGCCAACTGACATAATTTCTGAGTACTGTGGTCTAGCCAGGTTTGCACATTCAATTGATCATCACCATCATACATATTCACTAATATATAAATTAGCTTACATGTGTATCATTACAAGGCCTTCTTCAAAAAAAGTATATATTTTTTTAAAGATTTTATTTATTTATTTGAGAGAGAGAGCATGAGTGAGCAGGGGAGGGGCAGAGGGAGAGGGAGAGAGAGAATCTCCAGCATATTCCCCACTGAGCACAGAGCCCCACACCGGTCTTGATTTAATAACCCTGAGATCATGACCTGAACCAAACCAAGAGTTGGACACAACCACTAAGCCACCCAGGCGCCGCTCAAAATATATTTTAAAAGTTCACAAATACTTATATTAAAATTAGCCTTTTAAAAAAAAATAAAATTAGCTTTTTAAAAAAGATCAGTAAGTCTTAGCAGAGAGTCCCGTGTCACCCATTAGTCAATTTCAAAATTTCAACTGATTACAATGATTGAGTTTAAGCAATCCTTGATGGACCAGTCTCCAGATTGATGTAAAATTCCCAACAGAGGTAATTAGTACTGTAGAGGAGGTTGTTGCTGTTTATTGTTGTTGCTTTTAAATTTCTATTCAAAAACAAGTTATCCTTGGGGAATGAGTTAAATCGTATTTTGTCCCAACACATTTTTAGCCTCCTTAAAATATAACTTTGTGTCCATACACTGTCATGTAACTTTCAAGAAGGTAGGTCAAGAAGAATATATGTCCACATTACCATTGAGTTTGGTTCTGTGCCTTGTTTTGAGTAACAAAATGTGCACAGATAGCAGACAGAAGCTACAGTTGCATGGCTTGGTTTTCACACTTATGCTTCTATTGTCTGACATAAGGAAATAATTCACTGTCTCAGACTGAGAAACATGTGGAACAGACCTAAACTGGACATATAGTTAGAAGTAGAGCCATAGCAACTGTTCCACAGATCTATCAGTAAGGAAATGTATTTCCTAAGCCACTGAAGTTCTGGGATTGTTTCTTTTTTCTTTCTTCTTTTTTTTAAGATTTCACTTATCTATTTGAGGGAGAGAGAGAGAGAGGTCACAAGGCGGGGGAACAGAGGGAGAAGGAGAAGCAGACTACCCACTGAGCAGGGAGCCTGACAAGGGGCTCTATCCCAGGACTCAGAGATCATGACCTGAGACGAAGGCAGACACTTAACTGACTGAGCCACCCAGGCACCCTTGGGGCTGTTTCTTATACAATTATTTTACAGCGAGAACTGACTAATAGTGTAGGAACAGGACCAATTTACATGCCACTGTTACTTGACTGAATTGCTATATTCTATCCATTCATCCCACAAATATTTACTGAATGACTACTGCATGCCTGGGATTACTCTGGGCAGCATTAGTACTTTTCAAATGTCAATGATATTTCCTTTTTCTTATATAAGGCAGAGAAAACCTGCCTTGCTGGCTTTCTACTTAATTTATATCCCGGTGGAGTGGGTATTGAATAAAATAAACCTTTATTATTTCTACAAAATAATCAGCATCTGTCACTATGTAGCCTGAAGGAAGAAAATCAAACACAGAATATGATTCTTTCTGATCAACAGAGTAACAATAGAATTTTAAGCATCTTATTTACAAATGAAGTTACAGATGGTGGGTGGAGCACTGAGTCAAAGCAGGTCAGGGTAGACTGCAGTGACAAATGACTCTAAAATCTCGGTCTGCAGCAGCCAAGATTTATTGATCACTAATGATAGGTGTTGATCATTAGGTGGCTCTTCTTTATGTTGTCTTCTCTCTGGACTCTGCAATATCCGATGTATAAGACATTGTTGAACTCAAAACAAAGGGGAAGTATGTTCTAGCTCCTAAAATTTCTGCTTGAAATAGAATTCAGTCATTTCTATTTTCATTAAATTGGCTGATTCTGTCATCAGTGGGTCATGAAATTATAATCTTCCTCCAGGGAGGGGCAGCAAACAATTGTGAATCATTAGGTAGTTTTTACATGCTAATATCTAGAATGTATAACTTCAGAATTACTTATATTCTATAGGAGAGGTCTTTAAACTTGTGAAGTCCATAGCCTTCAGGGAAATTTTTCAAAAATGGCCAAGGCATTTTATGATGAAGGGATACAACAGAGGTATAAATCAGACACAAATCTAACTCTAACAAGAAATAGGATGTGTATTTGTAATAACTCTAAGTCAAATACCTTGCAAACATTCAAAAATTTTATCTTTATCAATGAACAGTAAATGACTTTAGAGTTCAGAATTTTGCTTCCTACAATGTACCTGAGTCCATAATCTTTTATCCTCCCCCAATTTTTTATTAACATTTGCTAATATGATCCCTTAGAGTCTCTGGTATTAGCATGATTTTTATTAGATAGGACTGAATTAAAGAATATGAAGCTTATAGGTTTTCTACTTTAATTTTAAAGATTATGGACTTATATTTTTCTTTCTTCTCAATAAAACAGCTAGCAAAATCTCTGGTATAAAGTAGTACTAAGAACATTCTCCTCCTCTTCCTACAAATACACTTCCAGCTGCCTTTAAGGATCATTTAACCTTTATAAAACCTAAAAGTAATGCTTTACCATATATAAAGCTCTTTTCAAAAATTCAATTAATTCTCATTACAATCCTATGAAATATGTATTACTACATTTCCTTCTTCATGGATGAATATATTGAGACTACAGGAAGTTAAATAACTTTTGAAAATATCAACTATCTTAGCAGGTATTTGGTAAAGGGACCTTTGTTCAACATCTTATATTTTTTCCAGCACACTTGTTAAAATGTCCATAATTTACTTTAAAACACTTCGATATAGTTAATGTGATAGCATGTGGGGGTCAGTTACTTAAATTTTAGCTGTAGGGGTGATTAGATGGCACCATGTTAATAGGACTTTAGAGTCTAGAGGTAGTTACCTAGCAATATGATAAAGGACTAGATCCAGCAATAGCAGATGTTTACCAAGAAAGAATTCACTGAAAATCAAAGAAAACAGGCATTTACTTAGGCAATTAAGAATTGCAATTTCGGTGAGGTGCTTATGGCTCAGTCGGTTGAGGTCCGATTCTTCCTTTTGGCTCAAGTCACAATCTCATGGGTTGTGGGATGGAACCGTGCATTGGGCTCCACAATCAGTGGGGAGTCTACTTGAAGATTTTCTCCCTCTTCTCTTCAACCCCCTACCCCAGACTTTTGTGTGCATGCATACTCTGTCTCTCAAATAAATAAATCTTTAAAAAAAGAAAAAAAAGAATTGCAATTTGGAAGACACAGATTCAGGCAGAAACTTTGTGTTCTGAGGAAGACAAAGAGAGGTCAGAGTTATACAGGCATAAGGCAAGTATAGTTCTCATTTAGGTCCTTTATGCAAAACATGGATTGAAACTAGGTTAACTAGGATAGGCTGGGTCAAAATTGCAAATGAGGGACTGAAGCTTGTTAAACTGGACTGGCTGTTTTAGAAGACTAGAATGAGGATGATCTAGTTGCCATAGTGAAGAGGAAGTTAAGTCCCGGCAAAGGGCTTGCGGCTGGCTTAAAAGTTCAAAAAGTTCATAGTTCCTTCGATGAGAATGTGCATAAATTCCTCCTCCCTTATGGCCTTCTGACCCTATTTTAAAAGAGACTCTCTTAGCTAGCTAGGCTAGCTTGCTTGATGTTGAAGTCTTCTTTTCCACAGAGAAGCACATCCTTCTGCTATTTATACCTAATCAACGACTGATATTTTACTAAGTGGATAATAGGTCTTAAAAATGGGATTTTATTAATGTTATTAATTATCATTTATTTTTAAAAGGAACCTTATTTGAAAAATTGAAAATATTCAAGATATGGGGTTTGACTAAACTATCCTTGCTTTGTCTTCTGCACTTCTCAGAGCTTCTGTGTTCTTGGTTCCCTAATTGGTCCAGTGTCCAGTTATTGATTTTGGAAGTATATCTAGATTGCATGATGCCAACTAGATGGATTCCTTGTCTCAGGAATTTTGCCATGTCTCATCAAAACCACTTTAAGTGATTGAAATACCTAAAGGACATACAGCTGAGGATTCTTCTAGTATAGAAAACAGGATATATGAACTCATTCTGTACCAGCTTTCCTAATAAATAGTAATCTAATAAATGTCCATGTAGGGGATAAAATTGAGGAATAATCTGTGACTTGCTTTCTTTATAACCTGACAACTAGGTTATGGAAAGTAACAAACACCAGCCACCTGAATTTACCAGTAGCTATTTTATCTATGACCAAATTGGTTTAGGTCAGTTCTCAATCACATTGCACATCTTCTCATGAACACCATTCAGCATTCCTTCTTGAATGGTGATCTTTGTAACCTGAGATCATCTGCATGCTAATGCTGAGGACAGTGTCTTAGTGACTAGAACATGATATTCTTAGGCCCTCAGAACGCTTTGGATATGTATCTGAGCTCTTCAAATAGTTACATAAGTTAAAAATCAACTCCTTAAGAATGTTTCTTCAGGTGCTCTGGAGCCCCCTGATTCTTTCTATACAGCTATGTAGAAAGAGAGATTCTACTGCAGTTTTAAAAATGAATGCTCTTTATATGCAGCAAACACTCAGAGAAAACATTGATACTTGGTAATAAAAAAGTGCTTAGCAATTATACAAAGCCTATCTTTAGACAGCTTTACAAATATCAACTCATTAAATTTTACTAAAGACAATTAATTTATAACATAAACATATGGTAGAAATAAGAAAAACAAATGCTAGACATAGAAAATAACAACTGAATTGAATGTAAATTGATTGAAATTATTTTTCCTCCTTATAGGGTACATGAGCCCATTCTCTTCAATATTTTTTTATTATTGTTTCAAGAAAGCTGTGTAAATTTATTCTGAATAGCACAGTTTTACAAGGTCTTCAAGATTGCCTTTAATTATCATAGCCATAATCTCAAGGGAAAAGAATTCTTTAACTGTTACAGTAAAATCCAAATTTGAATAAAAAATTAAGTTGCATTGTTATTGAAATCAGTCATAAAAAGTAATTTTCCTTTGGTTTTCCATGTTAGATAATTTGATGATTCAATCACCAATTTTTGTCTTTCTTGTTCTGCTTTCCAAACTGGAACTATTATTTTGATGATGAGACTTTGTTGATAGTATGAAATAATCAGTCAATTTTGCAGTCCCCATCAGTTTTTCAAATTTTTATACAGCTTTGTTTGTTTGAAATCAAGTCTGTAAGACGGGACTTAGAAACTGATTTGGTCTTGTAAACTTAATTGGTATTTCTGCATCAGAAAGTCCCCAGAATCAGGGGTGCCTGGGTGGCTCAGTTGGTTGAGCCTCCCACTCTTGGCTTTGGCTTAGGTCATGATCCCAGGGCAGTGAGATTGAGCCCCATGTTGGACTCTGTGCTCAGCAGAATCTGCTTGAGATTCTCTCCCTCTCCCCTCTGCTGCCCCACGCCTGCTGGCTGGCACCATCAGACACTTTCACTTCTCTCTCTCCCAAATAAAATGAATAAATAAAATCATTTAAAAAAAAAAAAAGTCCCTGGAATTGTATGGAAAGGAGTAGGTGGCTCTATCATATTTTTGGCATTTTATGATGTATTAAAATAAAATTTTTCCCTTTTTCCCTTTTTTAAGACTTTATGACTTCCTAAAGTTATTATCCATTTTAAAAACCTAGTGGAGCTGACTTGCCCATGTGTATTAGAAGAGGCAGACTTTTCACTGATACCTCATCACCTATAAGTCGAAACTCAAACTACTTAGCATGATGTAGAAGACTTCTATGATCTTCATTTACTGATCTTCATTACTTTTCAGCTTAATCTCTTAATATTGTACCCTTGGATCTGGAACACTAGTTATACAAGGAATTTTTATGTTTGATTCTTATCTTGGTTCTTTTGTATAGTTTCCTCTTCTGCCTAAGGTAAATTTTCTTATATCTAACAATTTCCTGATCTTTTAAGGTGATTTTGAGAGTCTACTTTAAATTACCTCTCCTGAGAGATTTCTGTGAAACCTCCCAGGTGGAGTTTAGGATGCTCTCCTCTGGGTCCCCTATCATCCTGCGTAAATTTCCATTATATTTCTTTGTCTGGATTACCTGTCTGATTTCTCTACTTGTCATTGAGCTCTTTGACAACAAAGGCTACCTTTTATTTATTTATTTGTGCCTCCCTCATTATTTCTAGCACCTGTTGTAGGTCTTTAGAGGAAAAGAAGGATCTGGCTTTTCTCCCAGTTCCAAGGAAGTTTTCTTCATTGTCCTGACTCCTTTCTCATTAATCTTGAATTAAGAGTATCATTAATCTGATTGATCAGATACAGCTTAATGACTGGCCTCATTAGTTGGTGGGCATGGTCATGTATGTTCTCTTTTCTGCTTCTTTCTATCACATAGCTGGAACAGAAAGTGAGCCAGAGCTCTTCCTTTCCAGATAAGTTTGTTTACTTCTCTCTTTCTGCTCATCCTTTCCATGGTATCAGTTAAATGGAGGACACTGAGATGTGGCTTTTTGGGTAGAGATAAGAGACTTATTAAACTTACAGTTCAGAAGGGTCTGGAAGAGCTTGTTTTGTTGACCATTCAGAGTACCACCAGTCCGGGTTATCTTCTGCACACTGCCAGCTCACAGGGCTAGAAAATGTTTTGCCTCCCATAATTTATGGGCCTATCACTAGTTAGGGAATTTCAGAGGCCAAAATTTGTCTCTAGTAAGCTGACAAAAAAAACCTATAACATATTAAAGGGGATTCTATATCTGCAGAGAGAGGACAAACAAAAGGTGAGATGGCTGACAAAATATAGCTGCTGGAGAAGAAAAATGTCAACTTGAATAGAAAAATAATATGAGCACTTAACATTCAAAATTAAACAGAGCAATAACTTTTTGGAAATAAAAATTTCACCAATAAAACATGATTTCCAACTAAACAGTTTGATAAGTAAGCTGAAAAAAAGTGTGGCCATTGTTGAGACCTGAATTAGTAACCTTGAAGATCAAATAGAAAAGCTCAGAGCAAATATTTTTAAATGGAGTCATTGATGGAGAAGAGATTCTGAGGATATCCAGGATTCAATATGCCAATAATAGAATTTCCAGAAAAAGAGAAAGGAGCAGATATAGAGGTTACATTAATTTAACCACTATTCAACACAAATATCTGTGGGCTAAAGAAAGACCAGATTTTATCATTTTAAAAGATGCACTGAATTCCTGTTAGGAGTAATAAAAAAGGACATGTGCCTGAGCATAAAAAATTCTGAATTTAATGATAAAGAGAAACATCTCTTCAAGTTTCAGACAGGAAGATCAAAGTGACTACAAAAGTAAAATAAGATAGAAGATGGTGGAATAGGGCATTTAATGAGTGAGATTTAAAAATTAAAACCCCAGGGGCGCCCAGGTGGCACAGTGGTTAAGCGTCTGCCTTCGGCTCAGGGCGTGATCCCGGCATTATGGGATCGAGCCCCACATCAGGCTCCTCCGCTGGGAGCCTGCTTCTTCCTCTCCCACTCCCCCTGCTTGTGTTCCCTCTCTTGCTGGCTGTCTCTATCTCTGTCAAATAAATAAATAAAATCTTTAAAAAAAAATTAAAACCCCAGAAACCTATTTCTGGCCAAGGTATTAACATGTAAAACAATGTAGATAGATGATAGATGATAGATAGATAGATAGATAGATAGATAGATAGATAGATAGATATAGATAGATAGATGATAGATAGATGATATAGATTCTCAAGAATGCAGAATGCATGTCCCCTTATATAGTGGTATATAATTCATCATTCCAACTGAAAGTGAAAGGTGCCACTATTAATAATTATTCTACAACAACAGGTATAAACTAGGACTTGCTAGGAAAACTGGACTGGCATATAATTTATCATCCTGTGAGTCAGGGATGGCACTATGAATACTTACACCAAAACAAGTAGGACTTCCTAGGAAAATGAGGATGAATGGTTATTACCTATATACCACATTTGAGGAAAATTCTGAAGAGCTTGAACCATTAAAAAAAAAAATAAAAGAATCAGGATAAAGATCTAAACACTTAAGAGAAGAAAACATGAATTGGAAGGAAATAAGTGATAAGCAATAAAACTTAAAGTTAAATTTAAATAAATGGTTACAGATCATTTGATAGTAGAAATACAATGTTAAATGGAGCTTCCTGAAATACAGGAAACATAATCAAGATAAATTCTAATAATAGCACAGAAATAAAAGTAATAAATTATGTCAACAAGAGTTGGGGTAAGAATAGGAAAAAGAGAATGTAAAGCATTTTTATCATTCATCTGGTGGGGAGAGAGACTATTACAGAGAAGATAGTAGAAGTATTCTTATATGCTTAGTTTGTTAAGGTGAGTAGGGGAGGAGTGCAACAGAATACCCAGAATTAGTCAAACTCAAGTTTGAGGACACAGTCCTTAAATCATAGGGCTTCCAAGACTTCTGATACCAGCCACAAGTTCAGGAATCTCAAGGGCTATCATTACTTTAGAATAATTAGATACAGATTTGGGAGTCCCCACAGACTTCCTCAGATTCAATAATTTGCTAGAATAACTCATAGAACTCAGGAAAGCACTATACATAATCGTGACTGCAGTTTTATTATAGCAAAGTATACAAATTTGAACCAGCCAGAGGAAGAGATTCATAGGGCAAATTGGAGACTTGGAAAAGTTCCAAACACAAAGATTCCATATCCTCAGGGATGTGTTACCTTCCTAGCATTGACATGTAGCAACGCATGCACACAGTAATGGCAACCTAGGAAGCTCATCTTAGCTTGGTGTCCAGTTTTAATGGAGTCTTCATCATGTAGGCATGATTTGTTGAACAACTGCCCACATAATTGAACTCAATCTCCATTACTATAACCCTTCCCTGGAGGTCAGGCTGATATATTGCTTAAAATCCCAGCCCTCTAATAACATGGTTAGTCTTTCTGATGTGGCCAGCCCCTATTCTGAATCATCTCATTAGCATAAATGATCAAGTGTTGTCAGAGAGATCAACCATGAATACCAAAGTTACTCCAAGTACTTGAGAAATTAGCAGGGTTTAGAGGTTGCCCCAAAGGAACTGGAGACAAAGGTCACACCTTTCTTTGGGCTAAAGCCAAATTCTTTATTACACAAAATCATCTTTGTGGAGGCATTATTTGGTAACTTTTTCAGTTTACATTATAAAGGTTATGTATCTGAAAAAGAATGGAAATATATAGCACAACTTATAAATTATCCAGGGGGAAAATGATTGAATTGTCAGACTTAATCAACACAAATAAGGAAAAGTTAAAAGATGAAATATTGGTCAATGGATAAAAATGGAAGTGACTTTTACAACTTTTTAGTAATTCCCTTGAAAGGGAAGGCCCTGCCCACCTGTTTGTTCCTTTCTCCATCCAGTTGGCTGGAATGTTGATATTATAGAAGAAAATATAGTTATTTTAGAATACAAGATGGAATCTGTGAACTGAGAAGATAGAAGCTCTGGACTTAACCCCATTGAGCCACAAATTCAGCTGTGGGTCATTTACCTTGATATTTGTGAGATGGGAATAACTGTGTATATTTTTAGAGGAGCCTGACCCATATCCTAACTAGTACAGCTTGGCAAACTGATACTAAGAAATTGCTATAAGTAGATAACCATAATGGAAATAATAATAGACAAGATAGCATTTAGTGTTAAAAGCACAAAATGGCTAAAATAGGTCATTATGTAATGAGGCAAAATTCAATATGATGGCATAATAGTCTTAAGCTTCTATACACCAAACAAGGTAGCACTTAACTACATAGGCATAATTGTTAAAAATATAAGAAGAAAATGAAAACAAAGATATAATTGTTAATTTATAACAGAAAACTTCAAAAACACTTCTCCAGAACAGAAAAGATTTAGTGGACAAAATTTTAAAAACAGAGATCGTACTTTAATGATGCAATCAATAAGCTTGATTTAATAGACACATTTAAAATATTAGAACCATTATGTAAAAAATATATAGAATTTCATTTAATGTGTCATAAGACTTTTTAAATTCAAGATTTTTTTCAGGGTATTCTCTCTGATTATGATCCAGTCAAATTAGAAATAAGTAATTTAAGGGTGTTAAAAATCTTAGCAATTTGAAAGACACTAATAGATGACTTAGATTTAGAAAAAGTCCAGGGGCGCCTGGGTGGCACAGCGGTTAAGCGTCTGCCTTCGGCTCAGGGCGTGATCCCGGCATTGTGGGATGGAGCCCCACATCAGGCTCCTCCACTATGAGCCTGCTTCTTCCTCTCCTACTCTCCCTGCTTGTGTTCCCTCTCTCGCTGGCTGTCTCTATCTCTGTTAAATAAATAAATAAAATCTTCAAAAAAAAAAAAAAAGAAAAAGTCCAAAGTGAAATTAAGAATTATCATAGAGCAAAGAGAATTTGGAGAATATTTTATATCAAAACATGTATAGGATATAGAAAAAACAATACACGTGGAAAAATGTATAGTTTTGAATGACTTGATTTTTAAGAGATGATGAAAAAGAAGGAACTTGACATTTATAAGGAATTAGGCATTAACAGTAAACAAAAAATAAGTTGTAAGGGTAAAAGTAACATAGAAAAAAATGATAGTAATATAATGGAAAAAAGAGGAAAGGATTTTTTTTAATTGAAAAGCTGGTACTGTGAATTCTTTAATTTATAAATATTAGATGATCTTGGAAACTTTACAGTAGAATAAACCCTAGATTGACACAGGTCAGAAGCAGTTGATTATTTCTGTGGCAAAATGTTTTCAGTTTTATTTGAAATTTCCCAAGTTTTCGTTGTTGTAATTTTTTTTAATTAACAATTCAGATGAACCTTGTGATAAGGTAAAAGTCAACCAAAAGCTGAATTCAAGCTGTATGTCACCAATTGGCACATTTTGGTGTATAGTATTCCTTGGTGTGGCAGTCCCAGTTTTTAGCATGCTGTCTGTTAATCTGTCAAGTATGTTAGGTAAAATGTACAGAACATTTTCATATAAAAATAATTAGCCTCTCTGAGTCTCGTATGTTTTCTAAGATAATTCCATTAATATCAGTTGGAGCCCAGTATTCCGAATTTAATTTTTCTTTTTAACTTCTTGGAGAGTGGCATGTGTTAAATTCAAAATTGAGAGAAATGAAATAAAATTAATCTTTAAAAAGATGGTGGTTTCATAATCATGAAAGGGATGAACAAGGACAATTTTACCTGGCACCCTAATCATACTTTTCAACCACTTTGTGGGGTTTTTAAGCCTTGGTCTACTCTGTACATATCATGAGTTGTTCAATAGTTTGATTCAACTATCCTTTTCCTCTTCAACCAAAAGTCATTAGAGAAAACCAGAAATTAGTATTCTGGTTTATTTCAGCCAGGTAGGATGGAATGAAGGCTTACTTCACATGGCTTTCAAGACAATGACTCGTCTTCCTTATGAATCCCAGATAAAAATCAGAATTGCCATGAATTACACCATAGCCGATTATTTAGGATTGTGCATTAGTCCCACAAATCTTCTTGAATCAGTTCCGTAAGGATGATAAATGGCTAAAACTGTGGTGCCAAAAGGGAAGAAAAGGACAATGTGCAATCTGTGAAAAAATGCAGGCCATTTGGCTTTAACTCTGTGTCCAAGTGCTTTGCCAGAGGAGAGGAAGGGCTTGGAAGGTAAATAATGAGTCCAGAGATTCAACCCCATCTGTTCAGACAGGCTGAAACTCACTGTGATGACAGGTGTTTATGCTGGGCATTGATTGATGTCAAAAAAACCTCTCAGAAGAAGGAATAAAGCCCCAAACTCTAAGCCTGCATGTAGAAATTTTGGGGGGGGGTGTCCTTGCATAGAGTTTCTAAAGGTAAAGAAATTGGAGCAAAAGGTACACACACCACCAAGAGTAATGAGGTAAGTATGGTAACTCCAGGTTGATGAGGAAAGAGAGACGGTAGATAGGTAGGTAGGTAAGTAGGTAAATAGACAGATAGATACATAGGTATATAGATAGGTGTACAGATGGTAACATAGCCTTTTTAGGCCACACAGGAGAACAAACATATGAAGAACACGTTAAAAGAGGAAGGATGAATAAGAGAACAGTTCATTTTGAAATTGTTTCAGGAACAAACTGAAGCACATGGGAGGAATCATTCATTCATTCTTATAGTCATCCTGCAGAAGCAGGATGCACCCTCACTCAGAATTTGATTTGGATGTCAAGACTGATAAGCACACACACACATGCACACACACACACACCAGAGGGGTATGAAAAGTTTATTCCTTCTATAATAAGGCTTTTTGGAAGAATAGGCTTCAGAAGCTGGTCCAAAAATCACTTGACAGAGCAAGGAAAGGAGATTGGCTCAAAGTATTTATTGTGGATTGGTGTGGGGCAGAGGCAAAAATTCCCACTTAAGCAAGATACTGCGTAGTTTGAATCTTCCACCTACACTGAAGGAGGATGCAACCAGGCATTCCAGTAAGTTTGCCCAGATGTGAGTTGGAGGGTGAAGGGCCCTAGATGTGAACCATGAAAGGGAGGTAAGATATTTTTCTGATGTAATAGGAAGGTATTGAAGGATTTTGTGTGAGGGAATTACATGCTTTACATGTAATTACATGATTTACATGTTTAAAAGATTGATTCCTTTGCTTCTATATTGAGAATGGAATGTAGTAAACAGGAGCAATGGAAGGGGATTAGTTGGAAGGATTATGCAGCAATGCATGTCATTTTTACTTGACAAGTAGCAGTGAAGCTGGTAGGAAGAGGTTTGATTGGGATATATTTTGATAGTACGACCATTAGGATACAGTGACAGATTGCATTTAAATTATAAGAAAAAGAGAGGAATGTAAGAAGATTCCTAAGTGTAAGGCCTGGTCACCTGAGTGAATAGTGGTTCCATTTAATGAAATGGACGAGACAACTGTGGAGGCAGCATATGGAGTTTTGTTTGGACATATTAAATTTCAGATACTGGTGAGACATCTAAGTAAAAATATCAACTAGGCATTTGGATGTACTAAAGGCAGTACACTAAGAAAAGGCTCACACATTTTAGAATTATTAGAATGAAGACCAATCAAAAATTAAGAATGATTTGGCAATACATGTAAAAAGTCCAGTACTTCAGTATAATTTATTTCAGCAACAGTAATCAACTAACATCATGAATTTGTTCAAAAGAAAAAAATCCTTAGGGTGAAGTTAAAATCTCTGTTCAGATCCACTAGCCAAGAAGTGGGGGAAATCCTTTGTAATGCTGCCAAACCTGCCTGAGATCCTTGTTGAGTCCTCTAAAACATCTGAGAATGGCTTTCAGCCAGCCTGTGGCTGCACTTTTAATGGCATATGGGCTGAAGGTGTAATGACCAGCATGATAAAACAAGAGAAGATAATAATGCTATTTAAACAAAGCTAAAAGAGATTTTATAAAGTGGAGGCAACAAGCCACACTTACCATTGACTACATGCTTTTTTGGATAGGATCTTGTTTAGAGTCTGGGAAATAAAAAGACAAGAAGATAAAGCTAAACAGAGAGACTTACACTTCAGTTAAAAATATGCAAAGTATTAAAGGAGTGTTCTGGGAAGAATTTGGAATCTATTGTATGTAGAACAATAAATGAACTTGGGAGGGGACATCATGTTCAGGCTGCCCTTGAAAACCTAATTGGTAGCCCCTTATAGGAAAAGCCGTCCACCTGCTTGCTTTCCTATTTATATGCCACCCTTCACATGCTTCCAGAACAGTCTTTCAGGAGCACAACTCATATTTTGTTTCTCTCATTTCTCAAAAACTTAGTCAAGGTCCTCCATTATTTGATATCAAACTGTTTTTCACACCACGCATTCCACTCGCTATATCTCATTGTGTATTTTTCTCTGTTGTCCTTCTGGTATGTTCTGCTTTAACCTTTGGAAAACATTTTCCTATAGAATTTTTCTCATCCTTTAAGACCCAGTATAATGCCTTCTCCTCTAAGAAGCTTTCTTTGATCATCTAAGCATAGAGAGGCTTTGCTTCCTGTTTCTTTTCCTTTAGTTAAGCTTAACTTCACGAGCAAGTACTACAGTTGTTATAAAGTTGTTAATTTTACCAGTGCCAGTGAGAGTGTGAACACCATGAGGCCAAACACCATGTTTCATTCCTTATGCTGGTATTTCTTCAGCCTTTAGCAAAGTCCTATGGTCACTATGTTCAAGGCAGACTTGAAATCATGAATTTTAAAATGTTTTAGCAGTTCCTGAGATAAGATTTAATTAATAGCTCTTGATATTAATATGAATAATTTTAACACAAAACCATAGAAGATGAGGGTTTTTTCCTTAATTCCAACTTTTTCCATTATGGATTGAAGTGGAATCCCGAAGTTTGGGGTAAGGCTTAGTCATAGGTCTTTTCCATTATGTAGCATATTAAACAATGAACAGAGTATACATCGGTAGATATGGTCCTGGGAATTTTTGAAGAAGCTTCTATTTTTTTCTCTTTGTTCCACAGTCAGGTTACAAAATCTGCAAGTTTTAGGTCTGAATACAGGGATAATTCTCAAGGTGCAGTGCACCAGATAACCTAATTAATGACCATTTATAAAGTTCTTGATGTCTCTGTAGAAAGATGCTATGAAAGAACAAATGATTTTTCTTTATGGCTTCATTTAATTTCATTTCATTTATAGTTATTCACTTCAAAGTTAACGGGCTTTATCTTTACTCTTACGTTCTGTGTTCAGCTTTATTAAAACAAACTGTTCTTGTACATTTTAGAACGTCATGTCACATAGAAATATAACAAAATAAACCCTTGGTAAAATATAATCTTTAGTTTTTCCAAAAATAAATTATCAGTCTTTTCATTTTTATTGATATTTCTGGAATGATTAACCACTTTGGAACATTTGAACTTGCTGGAATTTAATATATCCATCAAGAAACTAGGTGGTAGATGGTGTTTTAAAGATAGACTTGGTAATTCCTCATTCTGTTTCTGTATATCATTGACATTATAAGCTACTGGCTACAGGTTTACCCCTTATTGTAAAGGCAGCTTCGCTCCTTAAAAAGCTAAGAAGAATTTTTTTTTTTCAATAAAGAAAGGAAGAAGAAAATTACAGAAGAATTAATTACAATGCAAAAATCTCCAGTTATTACTGTGTTCCTATGGAGAACATTTATTGTTATAGCTAAATTGTGCCCTCCCCAAATCATTCATGTTAGAGTCTGAACCCACACTATCTCAGTGTGTGACTGTATTTGAAGACACGGCCTTTAAGGAGGTGTTTAAATTAAAATGAGACCATTAGTGCCCTAATTCAATCTGACTGATTTACTTGTAGAAGGATTTTGGACACACAAAGAGACACCAGAAATACAAGATGAGGGAAGGCTGCTTTTTTCTACTGTTTCCCATGACTGGATGTTTATGTTTATCTAACTCTGGGGTGCAGCTTTAAAAATATCACTGTCAAACCCAACCTAAGCCATTTTCTTAAGAGCTAAATAAGCTGACTTTTAGTTTCCAGCTGATTTATTGCTTTGTCACGTTGATTCCATTTCAGGTGAATTGGAAAGGGATATAATTCATTTACATNACCCAACCTAAGCCATTTTCTTAAGAGCTAAATAAGCTGACTTTTAGTTTCCAGCTGATTTATTGCTTTGTCTATTCACGTTGATTCCATTTCAGGTGAATTGGAAAGGGATATAATTCATTTACATCTTTAAAACTCAACATATAAGAGGTTAAACATCACGTGAGAGTAATCATAGACTCTGGATCTGTGCATGATAAATAATTTATTATAGACTGATTGATTATGGTCCAAAAGCTAGATAAACCAGCAACCAGACTGCTGATAGACACATCCTGACTGTATATTTGCATATTACTGATTGGTTGGTTGGTAGGTTTTGTTTAACTTGCCACCTACAAATCACATTTCAGGTTTGTGCATAGTCTCAATATTTTCATTTCCTACCTATCCTCTGGCTTTTGGACATTTTATTAATTATAGTGCATTTTTCAAGAAGATGAACAAGCTCGGGGGAAAAAAAGGAGAGCTAAATTTAATGATGTTTGATTTTAGTAAAAAGGGAACTCCTGGTTTAGTAGTGTTTTCAGGTTATCCAAGCTATAAAATTGATACTTGTAATTAAAATTCATTGTGTTTGTATTCTACACCAGGTACATATTATAGCAAAAATCTAAGTACTGCACCATGTATTAACTCATATAATCCTTGTGACAACTTCAAGATGAAAAGGAAGTATAATGTGGTTAAAAGTACCTTGCCCAGGGTCACCCAGCTGGCAGGAAGTGGAGCTGAGAATTGAACTTTGGCTTTCTGATTCCAAAGCTAATGTGTTCACCACAACAACTTGCTACTTGCCCTGTTCCCTTGGCATTGAGAGCCACACACAACCTCTCAATAATGGGAAGACACAGAACCAGTTTGAGTGGTCATTGTTCACTGGAGAAGGAGATTAACTGTTGAACCAGTGACTTATTTCAATTCACATAGAAAATAATTGGAAGAGTTTGACACATAATTCAAACAGAACTTCTCTCAGTTTTTTCCCCCAACAAGTCCATAAAAAATCCTCTCTTTGGTGAAAGAAAATTGTAATTTAGCCATTGCTATAATTGCTTTAAACAAATTGGTGACTTTTTGATCACATTTTTATAGTTCTTGGGGAAAAAAAGTCCAACTAATTTTGCCAACAGTGTNTGAAAGAAAATTGTAATTTAGCCATTGCTATAATTGCTTTAAACAAATTGGTGACTTTTTGATCACATTTTTTATAGTTCTTGGGGAAAAAAAGTCCAACTAATTTTGCCAACAGTGTAATCTTTTAGTGTTTTAAGATTCCCAAGTAAACTGTCCTCAAAAACAAACGCTAAAAGTATACTATTTAGCAAAACTAAACCTACATATAACAGCTAACCTAAAAGTTGCCTAGCACAAGTAAATGATCAAAGGGTCTGTTTTTATTAATATTTGTTTATAGAATAAAAATTCCCATTTGGTTCTTCTTTATTATAAATAAACTTCCTAAATATTAGCAGATTTCTTTAATTGCCACAGCAAACATGTTTTACTCTATTAAAATCTAAATCTGGATCATGTGAAAATAACAGTGTTAGTAAAGTAAGTCTTATTTCATGTGCTAGATGAGCTAAATATAGTTCTATAAAATATGTATCTCTGCTGAGTTGGTCACTCACAAAAAACCCCCCAAAAAAACATAAAAAAACAAACAAACAAAAAAAAAACCCAACAACCTCAAATGNGTATCTCTGCTGAGTTGGTCACTCACAAAAAACCCCCCAAAAAAACATAAAAAAACAAACAAACAAAAAAAACCCCAACAACCTCAAATACAAAATGAAGATCCCCAAAAGCACATGCACAGAAATTTAATGAGTATTAATGATATTCTGAAAGAGATGCTAGACTTGTTAGTGGAGAGCAAGAATGCCTAGATCATGCTAATGTTAAAGCCTAACAGATTCCCTAAATGCCTTTCTTGTTGATGCGAGATTCCTGTTTCCATGGCAACCTGCAGTGAGTTAAGAAGAGTACTGTTAAACTGTACTGCAATTTTGCTTAGTCTCTGAAAGAAAAATGTCAGAAGAAACCATTTCTCTATCCATGGTTGTAATCAAAGATCCTCTACCTCCACCCACAAGCTTCTGTTTTTTGCTCCTGAAGAAGAAACTAAAGACAGTAAATCAGCAATCTGTTTAATGATCTACTGTGTTCTAGATGAGCTACAGACCCTTTATTGAATCCAAGGATCACATTTGCAGCACATTAGCACTGGAAAATCTGTGGGAAGGGATCAAAACAGAATGGTGCTAAATAATGAACAGGGAAAATAACGAGGAAAGCATCCATACACTTGATTTCTAGAGGCTGGTTTTAAATTTGTTAAAACAACTTCCTCTAGGGTAGTGCATTTCTCTCCTGTTTTTGAAGCTCTGGCATTCTTTGCATTTTGAAAAGAATGAAAATATAATGAATATCTCTGTTGTTTTGCAAGGAATCTAAATCAAAGCTCTGACAAGGGATATCTATCCACATGTTTGCTTCAGCTTTCCTGATTCATTCATTATCCTGCTCAAAGCTCAAAACCAAAAGATTCGTCCTGAATGACAGAGACAGCATGTCTATTGGCAAGTATCCCAGATCATTCAAGGGGGAAAATGTAACTGAAAATCAAAGATCCTGATACAGGGCATCTTTTATATGAAATAGTGTGATAGGAACACATAATTTTTAAAATCACATTTCTTTTGATATATCATAGGACATTGGTAGCTAACATTTATTGCATACCAACTGTGCTCTAAGCATTCTGCTCTACATACATCATCTTATTGATTGTCATAAAAGTTCAAAAGATAGGAACTATGAATATTATCTTCAGTTTTATAAATTAGAAAATTACCTAGTAAATTACCTAAGGTCACACTTATCCTAGGAAAAATTTTAAAGTAATTGAGGTAGACTTTGAGGCTGCTTACCTCTCTTTTAAGCAGTCTTCTACTGTTAAAAATAATAACAATATTAATAGAATATTTATCTATCCTGATCTAGATCTAGATTGATAGATCAATAAATACATCAATACACATGTCTTCAGTAGTTATGTCAGCAGTATAACTGCATAAAGGAAGCTGGTTGGAGTAGACAGAGTAGAGACTGGTGGGGATTGTAACCAGTTGGGAGTTTAGGAGCCTCTAACAGAGGCGACTGCTACTCAGCTCTCATTAGTGTTTGTCATGTGGAAATGTAGGCTCTGTATGGCCAGACTTTCTTATTTTTCAATACAAACCACTAATTCCAATTTTCATGTGAAGTCTATGCATTTTTAAATGTGGGTACAAAAAAGAAGTGTGAGAACCAAGAAAAAGATTTGCCCCAAGCTTTCTTATTTTGTTTCTCTCTTTTAGGAATTAATCATTTTCTCTCCAAAAACTGAAATAATTTCAAAAAGAACCCCACCTACCTCCAAAAACAATACCAAGGACAAAATTTAACAAGGAAGTAGGAGTGGTAGAATTTTGGGTAGAATTTGAGTGGTAGAATTTTGATGAAGTGGGAACTACGGTTGTGTAAGCAGCATTTAAAGGTAATGCCCAGTTCTGATTTTGACTTTACATACTGAACTTCTTATAAAAGTGTAATGCTTTACTTTTCTCCTCAATGTTGTATTTTTTATACCAAAGTAGGACAGAATTCTATTTACTCCTTAATTCAATAAAATAGTATTAAAAAAACTTGTGTAATTTTCTTCTGTGTGATGGTGCAAAGTGGCAAGTTTAATTTCATTCATCTGAATGATGTAATAAACACACAGCAGAAATGAGTAATTTAGATTTTGAAAGCTCCTGCTATTGTAGTCACCCAAGGTATCAAGAATAGGGAAATCTTTAAGACATACACCTCCCACAGCAATGGCCCCTTTCAGACAGCAAGAATAAAGCTGAAGGTTACACTGGAAAATGTTTGCTATTGATTTTCTTAATACATTTACTTTTGATGACAGAAAGTCAAATTACATGACTGTATATAGAAGTACATTTCTATATACAGAAAAAAAAAGGATCTCCTTGTTTTAGCTTAGCTGTCTCATCAAAGGAACAATAAAATTCTCTCTTGGGGGGAGGATATGGATATATTTGCTCAAAATGTCCTAGTGATTTTCTCAGGCAATGTTAATATCACATTAAATATCAATAAATCATTTTGTTGGAATAGTGATATTAGAACATTTCCTCATAATTTACTACAGTCATTAACTGACCAAATAAAAGACCCAAAGTTACATGAAAGTGAGCATGATCATAAAAATAAATTTGAGTGCTCACAGTGGTCCAGCAACACATGTAATAATTTATGAATGTAGCCCCCACAATGAAATTTCAGGGATTTTTTTTTCTCTCATTTTACAAAGCTGCGAGAGACTATAAAGCAACCAGGCTCAACCAGCATTCTGGCATTAACAGCAGCCAATCAGACCTAATGAATTTTGAAATGGAAGCACATAAGGATGGAAGTAAAAATTTGTTTTTCAGGAATCTGAACTTTAGGCCAAAGCAGGGAATCAGAGCAAATACTTGAATTTCCATTTTCTTCTATTGGACACTATATTTCCCATTATTCATTATTTCTTAATGATGATGTTATTAAGCAATAATATATTTAGTTCTTACTATATACCAGGCATGGTGCTGTTTATATATATTTTCTCATTTACTGCACACAACAACTCTGAGACAGAGGCTGTTATCTTTATGTTACAGAGTAGGAGATTGAGCCAAAGAGGTTAAGTAACTCATCTAATCATAACTGGTAAGGACCAGAGCAAAAATATGAAGACATCTTTTTTTCATACCAATGCCCTCACACTACTATTAACGGTATTGTGAATCCAGGACACAAGTGAATTTCTCTGGATGACAAAATGCAGAGAGCTGACTAAGCTGAGCAAGCCACTTGATCACCGGGTTATACTCTGCTTTGTAAAAGGAGAATAATGCCTTTGCACTGCCAACTCTGTGTGATTATTGCGAAGAGGAAACGAGGCAAAGTATGTGAGAATAATTTGAGCAGTAGTGACTGCTATCAAATATAAAGTACTTATTAATATGATACCATTGGTGAATCCAGTCAATTAAATGAGGAATATTTATTTTTCAGGGGACAATCAATAACATTTATTTTCTGGGGCATTTGGATAGCTCATCTGGTTAAGTGTCTGACTCTTGATTTCAGCTCAGGTCATGATCTCAGGGTCATGAGATCAAGCCCTGTGTGGGGGACTCTGTGCTCAGTGGGGAGTCTACTTGAGATTCTCTCTCTCCCTCTCACTCTGCCTCTCCCCACCCTTCTCGCTCTCTGTCTAAAATAAATAAATAAATCTTTTTTTAAAAAATAGCATTTATTTTCTCTTACTTTTGATTTGACCCAATCCAGAGAACAACAAAAGAGCTAGACAATAGAAATAAAAATATGAGCGTGAGAAGATGATGGCATGGAGGATATGGCATAGACATGTGGTAACAATGGAATTCCTAATCTCCCTACACCCTAATCTAGACCTTTGAATAGACAAACAGTGAAACTAGAGTTTACAGAAAATTCCCTTACTCTTCATCAGCAACTACTGGCCTGGGGAGAAGAGGGTAGAAAGAGAGGGAATCCCCCGTGTTTAGGATTTTTGATTAGGTGAGATCCACCAGATATAAAATAATGTGCAAAATGCTCTTTCCTACCAACTTCTGCTGGGAAAAGTAAGGGAGAGGGCTAAAGACCTGCAGGGTTTAGTGATATGCTTTCCTAATGCAAATCGGGGAAGTAGGTGAGAACCATCTTCAAATAGTAATCTAATGCCGATTGCTATAACTGTTGTGTGATCATAGACCACTATTTCAAGCTAAATAAAAATAAGCAATAAATACTAAGTCTGACTAAAGGAAATTATGAGATCATTATGTTTAGAACTGTAAAAAGAGTCTTTTTAACACAAAATGTCCCAGGTTGTATTACATTGTTCAGTTTGCCCCTGAAGTCTTTTATCAACTACATATGTTGGAATTTATTGTGCATCTTTATTGCACATTCCTTTTAATATTTTTTCCTCTTCCCTAAATGGAGTTAAAGAGTATGTAACAAATTAGAAAAAATGGAAGCCTAACTTTATTGATGAAGGATAGCAGGATATGCTACCTCAAAATATGCCACTTTGGAATAAGGATTATTTTGAGCTAAAATCAATTGAAAGAAGCAGATACAAGGAAACCTCTCTGCCCCCCTCCTATTTACCTAAAAGTAGGGCAGAAATTTGCAGCAGTGTCCCCTTTTTCCCTCTCTACCAAAAAGGACAAAAGTTAATCGTTGGAGACAACTCTAAATCCTTAACAGCCCAGAGAAGTCACCAAAGGAATCAGCATAACAAATTTTGCTAAAACTAGTTTTTATCAACACCTAATTTCCCCATATATTTGTCTTTCCACATTTGCTGCCCCTGGAAGCTACAAGTCCTTCTCCTTTGTCTTGTCACTTCTCTAAAATTTATTATTATTTTGTTAAGATGTTATATAAGCTTAAGTTCTAACCACCCCTGTGAGCTACTCATCTCTGAGTGCTCCCATGTGTATGTATGTGATGCACATTCTAACAAACTTCTGGGTTTTCTTTTTCTCTTTATAATATGTCTTTTGTTAGTCTAATTTATAGGACCCCAACCAATGAACCTAAGATGAGTAGAATGGGAAAATATTTTTTCCTTTCCCTACACTGAGAACCACTTAGAAAATTTTTGACTGAAAATATCCCAGAACAGTGGCCACTCTGAATTTGGTTCCATCCTTTCTTTATAGCCTCACTGCCCCAAATTGCCTCCCCACATGCACACACTAACACACGATTTATGCCCCAAACGCATTACACTTCCTACTCATGCAAGAATTCCAAGCTTTTTTATACATCCAAACTTTTGTGTTTCCAATTTCCATTGCCCAACATGACAATGTTTCTTTGTTGAAAGCAAAAGTCTGATCATTTTTCAATATCGAGCCTACGTGTCCCTACTTGGACATAGATTTCCAGAACTCCTAGATGCAGTGATCCCCTGTGCTCCTCAATTACTTTGTTCATGTCTCTCATATAGCATTTGCCATGTCCTATGTGTAGCAGGATTTCCTGTGAGTCCAAACGAGGTCAGCCTGTGCACATTATTAGTGGGCTGGTGGCTGCAATTTGCACAAGTATTTTGCATAAGATTTTTTATGTTTTTTGTAAAAGACAGAGAAATTTTTGTTTTGTTTGTGTTTTATCTGTTTGCTTCAATCTCTTGAGAGATAGAAATAAAAATAGAAAACAACAGAGCATATGTCCCTGCCTAATCCTTTGGATAGTTGTTCGCATTTTTAGAGAGAGGAGAATTACAGCTGAGAATCTGTAAGACCCTGTGTACTCCTGGGCTCTGCTACAGAACACACTATTAACTAAATGTAACTCAAAATTAGATCAAGGGCAATATCTTTACACTGTGGTATAAGAGAGAGGAGTAGCTTAGGGCCACCATCAACAATGGCCATACTGAAGTTCCCATAAGCCATTTTATAAGAACAGGACAGTGTTTTTCCTCCCCTCTTCGGCTCTTCTAATCAGTCTATCTACTATAAAATCTCTGAGATGATGGATCAGTTCATGTACCAGAAGAAGCACCTATTGGGTATTTCTAGAAATCTTTGGGGATATTTTGCAAGAGGCAAGAAGGTCCTGAGTAAGAAGGTAGGAGAAAGAGTAAGACTGGGAGTCTTTAGAACACTGAGTTACATATTCTTCAAAGCATTAAAGACCTAGGATACAACTGGGTAGCTTTTACTGTCAATACAATTGCCATTCTAATTGTTTCTTTGCATGCCTATATATTCCTGTAGGCTGTGCTTCTGATCAGGAATGATGTCTTGATAATCAAATTGAATGCACCTCAACCAACATGCAATGTTCATTAATGTCTTAATGAATGAATGAATGGATATAGATTAAATCAAAGAACACAACTGATTGTTGCTTTGAGAAAGTTTAATTCACATCCACATATTTTTCTTTCTGTATAATAATTCTTTTAAATTTACCTAGAATCATGGAACAGCAAAGGGAAATTAAGAAAACTTGTAGACCTGAACATCTTAGCAAGGCAAAACGACCTAATGGAGCTGCATTTATATTTTGTAGGCCATATAAGTGTTCTCCATTATTAAAAGGTGTTCCGTCCCTACAATGAGTAGTATAGTGGTTAAAAGTACAGCTTTAGAGTCCAATAGCCTATGTTGAATCTTTGGTCTGTTACTTAGGGCTTTATGTCCTTGGCTAATAACTTGTGATTTCTGTTTCAAATCTATCATTTGTTTAATGGTAAAGATAATAATACCTACCTTGTCAGATTATAGTGAATATTAAATAGATATTATTAAAATGTTGATAATAATTCCTGGCACATGATAAGCATTCATCAAATGTTAGCCAGTGTTTATATTTATTTGCTGAACTCTATGTCACTTAGAATGGTCTTGGTTTGGCTGAAAAAGTATTAATTCTAGCCACTTATTCAGGCTGGAATTTCCTATACTTTAATTTCATCTTTGTAATACTGAGACTAGGATTGGATGGACATACTGAATATCATCAATAGCATGTGTAAAAAGTTTTTGGTAGGAAGATGTTTTAAAGTGCCCATCGTGTATTACATCTGCATTCCTGGCCTTGTTTAAAAAAAAATGTCGGGGCGCCTGGGTGGCACAGCGGTTAGGCGTCTGCCTTCGGCTCAGGGCGTGATCCCGACGTTGTGGGATCGAGCCCCACATCAGGCTCCTCCGCTGCGAGCCTGCTTCTTCCTCTCCCACTCCCCCTGCTTGTGTTCCCTCTCTCGCTGGCTGTCTGTATCTCTGTTGAATAAATAAATAAAATCTTAAAAAAAAAAATAAAAAATAAAAAAAATGTCAAATGCTTTCTCAAACTTTATCTTTGGCCTTTTCTTTTCCCTTCTATTTTGACACTACTTCTACTGCTTATGGTTATTGACCTCCTATGGAGATTCTGGTTTCCTGGTGATGCGTGTTCTCACGCAGTTGCAAGCCTATAAATTGACTGGTAGGTGAGAACACCTCATTCTAATCTGACCATTACTCTGTTCCAGAGAGTTGCAATTAGAACTCTAACAATGGCTATATGAGAGAATTCCTAGGGAAAAGGTTACAAAGCAGGGGCATAGAGATATTTAGGAAACACATGAAGTCATAATTAAAAATGAGAATTTGTGCTTTAGAAAACGGATATTAAATTGGGAGGATAGTTTCTGCTAACTGGCAATATGCCCATTTCTTCTGCAGGTAGCATGGAATGCTATTATTTCTCTGATGGATCATGTTTTAGTAATTGCAGTGTCAGTCCATTTAAAACACCTTGCTATGAATCAGACCGAGGCGGCCATGAACTCAGCAGAAGTTATTGCATTCTGAAAACGTCAGGCACAATAATCACATGCTTTGTAGAGGAATAGGGAAGTGTGAAATATACACTAAAACGGGAGCAAAATGAGTGTGCTTAGTTTTGCAAGTGAAATTGCTGTGTTTATTGGTCACTTTTGTGTATTGCTTTTTCTCCGCAGAGCATGAATGAATGCTAAGAGTAGAAGCCAAAATTCTTATTTTGGCATAAGTCATCCTCGTTTGCCATATTACTGAAACTGTAATTTATCTTCATCAGGCTATATTTACAATATTATTATAAGTCACAGGATATAGCAGATTCTCATAATTATTGGTTTTATGGTGAGGCCATGTTGAAAGCAGCCCTAAAGAAACTTGAAAATATTTGGAAAGAGATTTTTGCCTTTTGCTGCATGACTAGATTTCTGTCTGATTTCTGATCATATCAATTCAATGTTTCCAAGACTTCATTTGTTTGTCATTTCCCTTAGAATAGAGTTGTAAGATAAAATACAGAACATTTAGTGAAATTTGAATTTCAGATAAGTAATGAATAATTTTTAGTCAGAGTATACCCTACATATTGCAAATGTTGCATGGGACATATATGTACTAAAAATTATTCCCCTTTTTTTTTTAAATCTGAAATTTAAATTAAACTGGAGTCTTATATTTTTATTTGCTTAATCTGGCAAACCTAGGACAAATATCTCAACTCCATAGCCAAGCTCTAAACAATGTTTCTTCTGTATACAGATCCGTTCACCTTCTACTTTTTTTTTTTACTCCAGTTATATTGGGTTTAGTTCATTAAATATATTATTTGCTCTTTCAGTGCCATGCCTTTGCACAGCTATTCCCTTAGGCCTAGAAAATCTGTGCTCCCACCACCAACCATCAATATTATTTCTTTGTCTACTCCAACAACTTATATTTGTTCAAATCTTTGAAATCTACACCTGAGAAGCCAATATGTACGGTCTTACCCTTGTTAGGGTTATAGTGTAGGCAATAAATAAAAACCCTGCCTTGATCTCTTGAGTTAGCAGCCAATTGAGAAATAAGACATAGAAAAAAAAAAAACAGAGAGAAAGCAAAATTGACTTAAGAAGATGATTATAAATTTGCAGCCAGGTGGACTTCCACAACTTTCCTGAATTGGACTTAATCCTCCAAATTGTAGACATTATGAAGAGCAGGCTTGCGTGTCACTCCGAAAGGAGAGAGAAACAGAACTGAGCTGAGTCTCTTCTCTAAAACTGATGAGTCAAACATGTTACTCTTCCTGCATTGGGGCTGTAGAGAAACTAAGGAGCTTCTTTTTAAAACTTTCCTTTCAAGGAAGTTGAATAGAAATTCTCCTCTCTCCATCTTCTTCCCCTTTGAAAAATTAGGAACGCGGAGTAAAGTGTTTGTCTCCATTGCTTTCAGCTTTTTATTCCTTCAGTTCCCCAAATGTATTCATCATGTCTATGGTCAACTATTGGTGTGGCTAGTTTACTAGTGGGGAGCCGTTAGGATGGTCATGCGTTTATGAGGACACCTCATTATATCAACCACTCATCCTTTACAGTCCTGACAGGCAATTGGTGGGCAGGTTAGCTTTTACCTGCCAAATGGGGCAGAACAGAACTAATTTCAAAGTCCTTCTGAATCCTGGATAGAAAATCCACTCTTTATTTAGTTTTTCATCCTGAATTACAAATAGACCTGTTATCTAAAAACAATCCTAAGGGAGTCCCAATTTGAATAAAAACCTATTATGAAGAACATGGATATAAAAGGTACTCCAAAAGTCACATCCCTTTCTCTTTACAAGACCAAATAAAGTGCAAAATTCTTTGATCACACTCATCCAATGTCTTGTCCTGTTCAGTATGACCCAGAGAGATCCCCAATGAATTGTTTGACAGAGTTGGGTTGAATAGACAGCAGCCGGGACTGTTTTCTACTAAAAGAGTATAGTTTCTAAAGCATGTTCAGTGTGGAATTAATCCAACCTAAAACCTCTTATGTGCAAAAATTATTCTAGTATTTGGATAGAAAAGAATATCACCACATCAATTCCATCTTACAAAACTTAAAAATTCAAGTCTATCTCTAGCCTCCACAGAATATTGTTTCCAGGACCCAATACTCTGCACAGTCCAGACCCAGGCTATTGTTTCTAGAAATGAGAGCAGAAACTTGGTGGCTGCGGGAAAGAGGAAAGATATAGGGAAATCTGGGTTTTAGAGTTTTGCCAGCAAGTCTGTTTTTTTTTAACTTTTAATTTATATTTCAGTTAATTAACATACAGTATAATATTAGTCTTAGTTGTACAATGTAATGATTCAACACTTCCGTACCACACCTGGTGCCCATCAACAAGTGTATTCTTTTTTTTAAATCTTTTTTACTTTTTTTTTATGTTTCAACTACTTAAATTCTAGTTAGTTAACATACAGTGTAATATTACTTTCAGGAGTAGAATTCAGTGATTCATAACTTATGTATAACACCCAGTTATATGTTCCCTCCTTAATACCTATCACCTATTTAACCCAACCCCCTCTCCCACCTTCCCTCCAGCAACCCTCAGTTTGTTCTATATAGTTAATAGTCTGTTTCTTGGTTTGCCTCTCTCTCTCTCTCTTTATTTCCCTTTGCCTGTTTGCTTTGTTTCTTAAATTCAACATATGACTGAAATCATATGATATTTATCTTTCTCTGAAAGACTCATTTTGCTTAGCATAATATTCTCTAGCTCCATCCATATCATTGCAAATGGCAAGATTTCATTCTTTTTTATGGCTGAGTAATATTCCATTGTATTTATATACCACATCTTCTTTATCTGTTCATCAGTTGATGGACAGTTGGGCTTTTTCCATAATTTGGCTATTGTAGGTAATGCTGCTATAAACCTCAGGGTGCATGTTTCCCTTTGAATTAGTATTTTCGTGTTCTTTGGGTAAATACCTAGTAATGTAATTGCTGGATTATAGGGTAGCTCTATTTTTAACTTTTTGAGGAAACGCCGGGTTTGCTTTCCCACCAACAGTGCAAGGGGGTTTCCCTTTCTCCACATCCTCATCAACACCTGCTGTTTCTTGTGCTATTGATTTTAGCCATTCTGATAGGTGTGATGTGATATCTCATTGTAGTTTTGATTTGCATTTCCCTGATGATCAGTGATGTTGAGCATTTTTTTGTGTGTCTGTTGGTCATCAGTATGGTCAGTATGTCTCCTTTGGAAAAATGTCTATCTTGTCTTCTGTCCATTTTTAATTGGATTATTCATTTTTGGGTGTTGAGTTGTAGAAGTTCTTTATACATTTTAGGTACTAACATTTATCAGATATGTCATTTGCAAATACCTTCTCTTGTTCTGTAGGTTGCCTTTTAGTTTTGTTGACTGTTTCCTTCACTGTGCAGAAGCTTTTCATTTTGATGAAGTCCCAATTGTTTATTTTTTGCTTTTGTTTCCCTTGTGTCAGGAGACACATCTAGTAAGAAGTTGCTATGGCTGATGTCAAAGAGGTTACTGCTTATGTTCTCCTCTAGGATTTTTATGGTTTCAGGTTTCACATTTAGGTCTTTAATCCATTTTTAATTTAATTTAGTGTATGGTGTAGTAAAGTGATCCAGTTTCAGGTGTTTTTGTGTTGCTGTCCAGTTTTCCCAACACCATTTGTTGAAGAGACTATCTTTTTCCCATTGGATATTATTTTCTGCTTTGTCAAAGATTAACTGACCATATAGTTGTGGGTCCATTTCTGGGTTTTCTATTATAGAAGACAGAATAGCATGCCTGTTAATTTGTGTCAGTTATCTGATGGCTACAGCCTGTGCAATTAAATTTTTATGAGAAAAACTCCCATAAACTTATTTGTAGCACCATATTTGCCATTTGTAGGGAGGAAGGATCCACCTATGTACTATCTCAGCTCTCAAAGAACAGTATTTGAGACATCCCTTCCCCATTTCAAAGACATTAGAGCTGAGCACAAGTGGCAGCTTTAGTCAGCAGATCTTATTAGACATGCCTTTCTTCCCCATCTGGCATGTGCAACACCTCTTACTTCTGCTTTTCCCTTCTAAATTCCTGGTGTTCAGGACCGTGTTGTGTGTTTTGTTTAGTGACATATGCTCTACACTTTTCTTGTGAGTAAGCCCTTTAGTCTTGTGGTATAGTGGTCACTCCCATTGCTTCTTTTGATAAAAGTTTTTGACACTTGAAACCTCCATATTCTCCATTTTTATTTATGCTGGAAAATCATGATGAAGTCTCCTGCATTGTAAATGCTATCAGTGCTCCCAAAGCCTAAGCCCTGTGGGTCTAGTGAGCACCAGGACACCTGCCATCGACTCCTTAACACCCTGCCTTTTCCAGACTTTCTTTAGAGAAGTAACCCCAGAAGTAAAACTGTAGCTCTCTTTTTCCATTTTTTTGTATTTTGTTGTCTTTGTTGACTCAGAAATAATACAACTATCATGTTCTTTAATTCATTTTGATATTTTCAAGTTTTAATTTTCCATTATTATTCTGCATAGTCCCTGGTTATTATAATACTTCATGTCACCATCCTCAATAACCAAAGACAAAGACCCCAAATATCTAAACTTACTAAAGCACTGCTAAATTTCAGTGCCTCCTCGGTTTAAGCCAAAATCTCTCTAGCCAATGGAATAATTTGGTTCTCAAATGCCAGTTTTTTGTATCTACTCCTAAGATGTTTGGTAANTTCGGTTTAAGCCAAAATTCTTCCTCTCTCTAGCCAATGGAATAATTTGGTTCTCAAATGCCAGTTTTTTGTATCTACTCCTAAGATGTTTGGTAAAGGCACCAAGATGATGGAGTATAAGGTACACTGATAAATAACATATTTATTTTCTCTTCTGAGTTTAGAATCTATTAAGAAATTAAGCCCTGGACAGATGGTTGGATGTCAAAAAGCCAGCTCAGTTTTAGTTCCATAAAGCTGACTGGAGAATGTGATTTAGCTCTGGTGCTGAAGCCTGAGTTGAACCAACTTTTCACCATTTCTTGATTTGCTGCTGCAAGGCCAGAGTCCCTCTACTGATCTAGCTTCTTGGGGAAAGTGAAGATTATGGCGCACAATCCCTTGAGGCTCTTCATTTAAAAAAGAAACCAGAGAGATTGAACATACGCAGTTTCCTCCTTGCAACTCAGCATTCATTCAGGCATTCTATCATTGGCAGAGAAGTGAGTGAGGGTGCAGAGAGAGGATGAAAATGAAAGGGGTGAACAATTAATGTCTCAATTCAACTCTCCTAAGTCAGTGCTTCCTTTTATGAGCTTTATTGCAACTCTCCTTTTCATTTTGTCTGTCTTCTGATAGATAACATCCTTGAGGGCAGGTATTCTGTTTGCCTTGTTTGTCAATATATCCTTGGCAGCTGGCACAATGGTGGCTCTCAGTAGATAATTTGCTGGATAAATAGATGTTTGCATGGGCTCACTAGTGTGGAATTCTGAGGTAGCACGTTGCTTGATAAACCTGATTGCAACAACTGGCAATGGTATGACCTGGAGATCCAAAGAGAAGGCATTCCTTCTGCTATCTTTCCATAACACAGGCATAAATAGCATAGCTCTGATATTTACTGTGTCACTGTCCCTCGTGTGTCCTATTTCTGGCAGTGCAGAGTATCATTGAATAGCCCCAGGGACCCATCAGTCATTTTTTTTTCTCCTCCTATGCAGTGGCAGCAGGATAATATTCTAGATATCTGTCCCCTGAGAGTACTGAGTCATTTCCAGAAACATCACCTCCTCATAGAATGCAAGGTTATCCTCAATTAAAGGACATTGTATAACATGTTTATTTCATTTTATTTTTCCTAAGCCCTATTTTTAATACAAAGTTGTGACTCAAAAGCTTGCATGTTAATGACCAAATGGTCTAAAAACAAGTTTTCCAATAGGCATAAACATTTTAAGGGAAATGGTANCTATTTTTAATACAAAGTTGTGACTCAAAACTTGCATGTTAATGACCAAATGGTCTAAAAACAAGTTTTCCAATAGGCATAAACATTTTAAGGGAAATGGTATTGATCACAAAGCCTAACTCTGTTCAAATTTCATGTGTATGTGCTGGCATCAAAGACATATGGGAAGAAAATTGAACAATGAGGCTGCCATAGTATAGAGCTCTTCATATCCTTTCAAAGGCCTGGAAGTGAACTCTTTGGTAGAAAAATTAAATAGATAAAGCATAAAATTAGATGGAGGCCATTCACTTTATCCTGTCTAGCAGGTGGTATGATATGATTGAGGTTAAGTGAGGAATGGACTGTCCTGGAAAAAATTACTGTCACTTATAAAATAATTAATTAGGTAAACAGCCAAAAGAAGTGCCCCCAAAAATTTGTTTGTTATGCTAGCCAGCTCACCTGGGAGGGGTGACTTCCACCAGAAATAATGAGTATGCAGCAGCTTAAAGTTTCCTCTGCCATAAGACCCTCAAAGAACAAGCATGGAGGCAGAAAGCTGTACAAATATTTGGAGTAGAGTCTAATACTAAAGGGACTTGTCAGGATTGGATGAAATGAGAGCCAAAAGTTCTAGGTGAAAATAATCCAAGTGAAACTGTCTACCTCATAGCAGATGGGCAGTTCTGGGGTCTCTTGCTTAGAGTCATAGCCTGATCCTGTGTGCCTTCCTTGGTGATCAAATGGCTCTCTGACAGCAGGGAGTGTTGAACAGGGCAGCTGATTTGAGAGGCTGTTGAGTTTAAGATATAAACAATATCTTTGAGGTCCCACCATAAGTCTTCTGCTAAAGGAGTCATGTACACACTACCTAACAACAGCACATCTAGTTTCCACAAAATAAAAGTTATCCCTTTTTACTTATTTTTTCTTTTTTGATATTTCTTAGCTCTTGAGGAAATTTGAAGCACACAAAACCATGCCTGTGGTTTTAAATACTTTTGCTGAGTTTCTCTTTTAAGCCTGAATTACAATTTAGTTACTTACTTAGCCATAAGAGATAGACTGAATTCAGGTAAATGCCTTTGACAATGACATCACATAAAACTATAAACCAACCCGAGGGGCACCTGGGTTGGCTCAGTCAATTAAGCGTCTACCTTTGTTTCAGGTCATGATCCCAGGGTCCTGGGATCGAGCCCCACCTCCAGCTTCCTGCTCAGCATGGAGTCTGCTTGTCTCCCTCTCTGTCTGCCACTCCCCCTGCTTGTGCACAATCTCTCTCTGGCAAATATATAAATAAAATCTTTAAAAAAAAAAAAAAAGGACTCTAAACCAAGCAGAGATTTATCCACAGGAGGCATAGTGCTGGCAAAAGTTTGTATTTCTTTTATTCGATGGATGGCTTCTGGGAGGATTGTTTTTTTGTTGTTTTTTTTTGGGGGGGTGTCATCTTTATAGTATCAGAGTTGGAGACAGGCATAAGTCTAGTCTTTTCAAATTTAGAAATATTTTGTACAGTGTCTTGGAAAGTGGTCATGTAGCTTTTTAAATATGGAAAGCCTTGTTGGATGGGGAGATAACATTTCTCTAATAGCCATTTTGTTTTGAGTTTGGTCTAATCACTATGAAGTTCTTTATACTAATTAAAAGCATGCCCATTATAATTTAGAGTAATGGAACTGAAAAAGACTTTAAAATCCATTTGGCAGAAACCTTATTTTTGTAAGAAGTTGATTGATTCATTTTATAAAAAAGTATCCACCATGTGCCCGATATTGTTTCTGATACTGGGAATATAACAATGAATCCTTAACCTATGGAGCATACTCCTTTCAAATTGAGTTGCTCAAGTCATACAGTATTGAAAAGAAATGAAAAAAGACTGCCATCATCCCTGTACTATATATGTTACCTCCTTTAGATTACACTCTTTTCTTCATTCTCCAGCTGTATTCTACTAGCTACCAAAACATTGTTTAAGGTCATCCATATTTTTCAAATAAGTCTCCTATATGTCCCCAGGGTTCTTTTTTTTTTTTATAATTCTGAAATTGTATGTTTTATGCTATCTCTATTTACAAATTTATCTTTTTCAGTAGACTATGAAGTCCTCAGTTACCACAATTTATTTGTGTTGAGAACTCCACATCTTTCTGGGTGTTTTAATTGAATGAGTTAGTGAATTACTGGATATTATTTTTTTCATATTCATTCAATAAATATCTACTAAATGTCTATTATTTGCCATTTTCTATACTAGCTGCTGGAGATCAATAATAAAAAAGACGCAAAGCTTATATTCTGGTACTGAAAATGAGACAATGGACAATAAATTTAATAAGTAAATTAAATGATAAGTGGGAAAGTAATAAATCCCATGAAAAAAATAAATCAATTAGGGTTTTCAGGAATGCTGGGGTAGGGAAGGCAATTTTAATTTTAATGAAGCAGTCAAGCATGTCTCAATGGAAAAGTGACATTTGAGGAAGGACTTGAGGGAGATGAGGATATGAGCCATGTAGTTATTGATGGAACAGCATTCTAACAGAGGGAGCAGCCTCTGCAAAGATCCTCAGGAAAGAGTGTGTCTAGTGAGTGGTGGAAGATAAAGGCAGAGAGGTAACTGGGGGCATGGAGATTACCAGAACCTCATGAACATTATAAGGACATCAGCTCTTACTCTGAGAAACTGGGGAGCCATAGAAGCATTTTGAGAGGGGCATGATAGTCTTTGACTTAGAGTTTAACAGGTTTTCTCTGGATATTCTATTGAGAACTGTCTGCAGGATGGCATAGGGAAATGGAAAAGAGACCAATTAAGAGGCTGTTGTAATAATCTGGTAAAGAAAAAAAAAGTGATGGCGTGAGGTAGCAGAGAAGGCCCTATGAAGTGTTTGAATTTGTGATATATTGAAGGCAAAGTCAATAGTTTATGCTATTTGGGAGGGCATGTGATAGGGAGACATCAAGGATGATTTTAGTATTTTGGGACTGGATGACCGAAAGAATGGAGTTGCCACCAACTACAATTTGGAATGTGATCCACGGAGCATATACTGCAGGAGGATGAGGAAGCAGCAATTTTGGACATAAGCCTGAGATACTTAGTGGGCATCCAAGTGGAGATATCACGTAGGCAGTTGGATACATAGGGAGAAACTTGANTAAAAAAAATGTCAAATGCTTTCTCAAACTTTATCTTTAGTTTTCTTTTCCCTTCTATTTTGACACTACTTCTACTGCTTATGGTTATTGACCTCCTATGGAGATTCTGGTTTCCTGGTGATGCGTGTTCTCACGCAGTTGCAAGCCTATAAATTGACTGGTAGGTGAGAACACCTCATTCTAATCTGACCATTACTCTGTTCCAGAGAGTTGCAATTAGAACTCTAACAATGGCTATATGAGAGAATTCCTAGGGAAAAGGTTACAAAGCAGGGGCATAGAGATATTTAGGAAACACATGAAGTCATAATTAAAAATGAGAATTTGTGCTTTAGAAAACGGATATTAAATTGGGAGGATAGTTTCTGCTAACTGGCAATATGCCCATTTCTTCTGCAGGTAGCATGGAATGCTATTATTTCTCTGATGGATCATGTTTTAGTAATTGCAGTGTCAGTCCATTTAAAACACCTTGCTATGAATCAGACCGAGGCGGCCATGAACTCAGCAGAAGTTATTGCATTCTGAAAACGTCAGGCACAATAATCACATGCTTTGTAGAGGAATAGGGAAGTGTGAAATATACACTAAAACGGGAGCAAAATGAGTGTGCTTAGTTTTGCAAGTGAAATTGCTGTGTTTATTGGTCACTTTTGTGTATTGCTTTTTCTCCGCAGAGCATGAATGAATGCTAAGAGTAGAAGCCAAAATTCTTATTTTGGCATAAGTCATCCTCGTTTGCCATATTACTGAAACTGTAATTTATCTTCATCAGGCTATATTTACAATATTATTATAAGTCACAGGATATAGCAGATTCTCATAATTATTGGTTTTATGGTGAGGCCATGTTGAAAGCAGCCCTAAAGAAACTTGAAAATATTTGGAAAGAGATTTTTGCCTTTTGCTGCATGACTAGATTTCTGTCTGATTTCTGATCATATCAATTCAATGTTTCCAAGACTTCATTTGTTTGTCATTTCCCTTAGAATAGAGTTGTAAGATAAAATACAGAACATTTAGTGAAATTTGAATTTCAGATAAGTAATGAATAATTTTTAGTCAGAGTATACCCTACATATTGCAAATGTTGCATGGGACATATATGTACTAAAAATTATTCCCCTTTTTTTTTTAAATCTGAAATTTAAATTAAACTGGAGTCTTATATTTTTATTTGCTTAATCTGGCAAACCTAGGACAAATATCTCAACTCCATAGCCAAGCTCTAAACAATGTTTCTTCTGTATACAGATCCGTTCACCTTCTACTTTTTTTTTTTACTCCAGTTATATTGGGTTTAGTTCATTAAATATATTATTTGCTCTTTCAGTGCCATGCCTTTGCACAGCTATTCCCTTAGGCCTAGAAAATCTGTGCTCCCACCACCAACCATCAATATTATTTCTTTGTCTACTCCAACAACTTATATTTGTTCAAATCTTTGAAATCTACACCTGAGAAGCCAATATGTACGGTCTTACCCTTGTTAGGGTTATAGTGTAGGCAATAAATAAAAACCCTGCCTTGATCTCTTGAGTTAGCAGCCAATTGAGAAATAAGACATAGAAAAAAAAAAAACAGAGAGAAAGCAAAATTGACTTAAGAAGATGATTATAAATTTGCAGCCAGGTGGACTTCCACAACTTTCCTGAATTGGACTTAATCCTCCAAATTGTAGACATTATGAAGAGCAGGCTTGCGTGTCACTCCGAAAGGAGAGAGAAACAGAACTGAGCTGAGTCTCTTCTCTAAAACTGATGAGTCAAACATGTTACTCTTCCTGCATTGGGGCTGTAGAGAAACTAAGGAGCTTCTTTTTAAAACTTTCCTTTCAAGGAAGTTGAATAGAAATTCTCCTCTCTCCATCATCTTCCCCTTTGAAAAATTAGGAACGCGGAGTAAGTGTTTGTCTCCATTGCTTTCAGCTTTTTATTCCTTCAGTTCCCCAAATGTATTCATCATGTCTATGGTCAACTATTGGTGTGGCTAGTTTACTAGTGGGGAGCCGTTAGGATGGTCATGTGTTTATGAGGACACCTCATTATATCAACCACTCATCCTTTACAGTCCTGACAGGCAATTGGTGGGCAGGTTAGCTTTTACCTGCCAAATGGGGCAGAACAGAACTAATTTCAAAGTCCTTCTGAATCCTGGATAGAAAATCCACTCTTTATTTAGTTTTTCATCCTGAATTACAAATAGACCTGTTATCTAAAAACAATCCTAAGGGAGTCCCAATTTGAATAAAAACCTATTATGAAGAACATGGATATAAAAGGTACTCCAAAAGTCACATCCCTTTCTCTTTACAAGACCAAATAAAGTGCAAAATTCTTTGATCACACTCATCCAATGTCTTGTCCTGTTCAGTATGACCCAGAGAGATCCCCAATGAATTGTTTGACAGAGTTGGGTTGAATAGACAGCAGCCGGGACTGTTTTCTACTAAAAGAGTATAGTTTCTAAAGCATGTTCAGTGTGGAATTAATCCAACCTAAAACCTCTTATGTGCAAAAATTATTCTAGTATTTGGATAGAAAAGAATATCACCACATCAATTCCATCTTACAAAACTTAAAAATTCAAGTCTATCTCTAGCCTCCACAGAATATTGTTTCCAGGACCCAATACTCTGCACAGTCCAGACCCAGGCTATTGTTTCTAGAAATGAGAGCAGAAACTTGGTGGCTGCGGGAAAGAGGAAAGATATAGGGAAATCTGGGTTTTAGAGTTTTGCCAGCAAGCCTGTTTTTTTTTAACTTTTTATTTATATTTCAGTTAATTAACATACGGTATAATATTAGTCTTAGTTGTACAATGTAATGATTCAACACTTCCATACCACACCTGGTGCCCATCAACAAGTGTATTCTTTTTTTTAAATCTTTTTTACTTTTTTTTTATGTTTCAACTACTTAAATTCTAGTTAGTTAACATACAGTGTAATATTACTTTCAGGAGTAGAATTCAGTGATTCATAACTTATGTATAACACCCAGTTATATGTTCCCTCCTTAATACCTATCACCTATTTAACCCAACCCCCTCTCCCACCTCCCCTCCAGCAACCCTCAGTTTGTTCTATATAGTTAATAGTCTGTTTCTTGGTTTGCCTCTCTCTCTCACTCTTTATTTCCCTTTGCCTGTTTGCTTTGTTTCTTAAATTCAACATATGACTGAAATCATATGATATTTATCTTTCTCTGAAAGACTCATTTTGCTTAGCATAATATTCTCTAGCTCCATCCATATCATTGCAAATGGCAAGATTTCATTCTTTTTTATGGCTGAGTAATATTCCATTGTATTTATATACCACATCTTCTTTATCTGTTCATCAGTTGATGGACAGTTGGGCTTTTTCCATAATTTGGCTATTGTAGGTAATGCTGCTATAAACCTCAGGGTGCATGTTTCCCTTTGAATTAGTATTTTCGTGTTCTTTGGGTAAATACCTAGTAATGTAATTGCTGGATTATAGGGTAGCTCTATTTTTAACTTTTTGAGGAAACGCCGGGTTTGCTTTCCCACCAACAGTGCAAGGGGGTTTCCCTTTCTCCACATCCTCATCAACACCTGCTGTTTCTTGTGCTATTGATTTTAGCCATTCTGATAGGTGTGATGTGATATCTCATTGTAGTTTTGATTTGCATTTCCCTGATGATCAGTGATGTTGAGCATTTTTTTGTGTGTCTGTTGGTCATCAGTATGGTCAGTATGTCTCCTTTGGAAAAATGTCTATCTTGTCTTCTGTCCATTTTTAATTGGATTATTCATTTTTGGGGGTGTTGAGTTGTAGAAGTTCTTTATACATTTTAGGTACTAACATTTATCAGATATGTCATTTGCAAATACCTTCTCTTGTTCTGTAGGTTGCCTTTTAGTTTTGTTGACTGTTTCCTTCACTGTGCAGAAGCTTTTCATTTTGATGAAGTCCCAATTGTTTATTTTTTGCTTTTGTTTCCCTTGTGTCAGGAGACACATCTAGTAAGAAGTTGCTATGGCTGATGTCAAAGAGGTTACTGCTTATGTTCTCCTCTAGGATTTTTATGGTTTCAGGTTTCACATTTAGGTCTTTAATCCATTTTTAATTTAATTTAGTGTATGGTGTAGTAAAGTGATCCAGTTTCAGGTGTTTTTGTGTTGCTGTCCAGTTTTCCCAACACCATTTGTTGAAGAGACTATCTTTTTCCCATTGGATATTATTTTCTGCTTTGTCAAAGATTAACTGACCATATAGTTGTGGGTCCATTTCTGGGTTTTCTATTATAGAAGACAGAATAGCATGCCTGTTAATTTGTGTCAGTTATCTGATGGCTACAGCCTGTGCAATTAAATTTTTATGAGAAAAACTCCCATAAACTTATTTGTAGCACCATATTTGCCATTTGTAGGGAGGAAGGATCCACCTATGTACTATCTCAGCTCTCAAAGAACAGTATTTGAGACATCCCTTCCCCATTTCAAAGACATTAGAGCTGAGCACAAGTGGCAGCTTTAGTCAGCAGATCTTATTAGACATGCCTTTCTTCCCCATCTGGCATGTGCAACACCTCTTACTTCTGCTTTTCCCTTCTAAATTCCTGGTGTTCAGGACCGTGTTGTGTGTTTTGTTTAGTGACATATGCTCTACACTTTTCTTGTGAGTAAGCCCTTTAGTCTTGTGGTATAGTGGTCACTCCCATTGCTTCTTTTGATAAAAGTTTTTGACACTTGAAACCTCCATATTCTCCATTTTTATTTATGCTGGAAAATCATGATGAAGTCTCCTGCATTGTAAATGCTATCAGTGCTCCCAAAGCCTAAGCCCTGTGGGTCTAGTGAGCACCAGGACACCTGCCATCGACTCCTTAACACCCTGCCTTTTCCAGACTTTCTTTAGAGAAGTAACCCCAGAAGTAAAACTGTAGCTCTCTTTTTCCATTTTTTTGTATTTTGTTGTCTTTGTTGACTCAGAAATAATACAACTATCATGTTCTTTAATTCATTTTGATATTTTCAAGTTTTAATTTTCCATTATTATTCTGCATAGTCCCTGGTTATTATAATACTTCATGTCACCATCCTCAATAACCAAAGACAAAGACCCCAAATATCTAAACTTACTAAAGCACTGCTAAATTTCAGTGCCTCCTCGGTTTAAGCCAAAATCTCTCTAGCCAATGGAATAATTTGGTTCTCAAATGCCAGTTTTTTGTATCTACTCCTAAGATGTTTGGTAAAGGCACCAAGATGATGGAGTATAAGGTACACTGATAAATAACATATTTATTTTCTCTTCTGAGTTTAGAATCTATTAAGAAATTAAGCCCTGGACAGATGGTTGGATGTCAAAAAGCCAGCTCAGTTTTAGTTCCATAAAGCTGACTGGAGAATGTGATTTAGCTCTGGTGCTGAAGCCTGAGTTGAACCAACTTTTCACCATTTCTTGATTTGCTGCTGCAAGGCCAGAGTCCCTCTACTGATCTAGCTTCTTGGGGAAAGTGAAGATTATGGCGCACAATCCCTTGAGGCTCTTCATTTAAAAAAGAAACCAGAGAGATTGAACATACGCAGTTTCCTCCTTGCAACTCAGCATTCATTCAGGCATTCTATCATTGGCAGAGAAGTGAGTGAGGGTGCAGAGAGAGGATGAAAATGAAAGGGGTGAACAATTAATGTCTCAATTCAACTCTCCTAAGTCAGTGCTTCCTTTTATGAGCTTTATTGCAACTCTCCTTTTCATTTTGTCTGTCTTCTGATAGATAACATCCTTGAGGGCAGGTATTCTGTTTGCCTTGTTTGTCAATATATCCTTGGCAGCTGGCACAATGGTGGCTCTCAGTAGACAATTTGCTGGATAAATAAATGTTTGCATGGGCTCACTAGTGTGGAATTCTGAGGTAGCACGTTGCTTGATAAACCTGATTGCAACAACTGGCAATGGTATGACCTGGAGATCCAAATAGAAGGCATTCCTTCTGCTATCTTTCCATAACACAGGCATAAATAGCATAGCTCTGATATTTACTGTGTCACTGTCCCTCGTGTGTCCTATTTCTGGCAGTGCAGAGTATCATTGAATAGCCCCAGGGACCCATCAGTCATTTTTTTTTCTCCTCCTATGCAGTGGCAGCAGGATAATATTCTAGATATCTGTCCCCTGAGAGTACTGAGTCATTTCCAGAAACATCACCTCCTCATAGAATGCAAGGTTATCCTCAATTAAAGGACATTGTATAACATGTTTATTTCATTTTATTTTTCCTAAGCCTTATTTTTAATACAAAGTTGTGACTCAAAAGCTTGCATGTTAATGACCAAATGGTCTAAAAACAAGTTTTCCAATAGGCATAAACATTTTAAGGGAAATGGTATTGATCACAAAGCCTAACTCTGTTCAAATTTCATGTGTATGTGCTGGCATCAAAGACATATGGGAAGAAAATTGAACAATGAGGCTGCCATAGTATAGAGCTCTTCATATCCTTTCAAAGGCCTGGAAGTGAACTCTTTGGTAGAAAAATTAAATAGATAAAGCATAAAATTAGATGGAGGCCATTCACTTTATCCTGTCTAGCAGGTGGTATGATATGATTGAGGTTAAGTGAGGAATGGACTGTCCTGGAAAAAATTACTGTCACTTATAAAATAATTAATTAGGTAAACAGCCAAAAGAAGTGCCCCCAAAAATTTGTTTGTTATGCTAGCCAGCTCACCTGGGAGGGGTGACTTCCACCAGAAATAATGAGTATGCAGCAGCTTAAAGTTTCCTCTGCCATAAGACCCTCAAAGAACAAGCATGGAGGCAGAAAGCTGTACAAATATTTGGAGTAGAGTCTAATACTAAAGGGACTTGTCAGGATTGGATGAAATGAGAGCCAAAAGTTCTAGGTGAAAATAATCCAAGTGAAACTGTCTACCTCATAGCAGATGGGCAGTTCTGGGGTCTCTTGCTTAGAGTCATAGCCTGATCCTGTGTGCCTTCCTTGGTGATCAAATGGCTCTCTGACAGCAGGGAGTGTTGAACAGGGCAGCTGATTTGAGAGGCTGTTGAGTTTAAGATATAAACAATATCTTTGAGGTCCCACCATAAGTCTTCTGCTAAAGGAGTCATGTACACACTACCTAACAACAGCACATCTAGTTTCCACAAAATAAAAGTTATCCCTTTTTACTTATTTTTTCTTTTTTGATATTTCTTAGCTCTTGAGGAAATTTGAAGCACACAAAACCATGCCTGTGGTTTTAAATACTTTTGCTGAGTTTCTCTTTTAAGCCTGAATTACAATTTAGTTATTTACTTAGCCATAAGAGATAGACTGAATTCAGGTAAATGCCTTTGACAATGACATCACATAAAACTATAAACCAACCCGAGGGGCACCTGGGTTGGCTCAGTCAGTTAAGCGTCTACCTTTGTTTCAGGTCATGATCCCAGGGTCCTGGGATCGAGCCCCACCTCCAGCTTCCTGCTCAGCATGGAGTCTGCTTGTCTCCCTCTCTGTCTGCCACTCCCCCTGCTTGTGCACACTCTCTCTCTGTCAAATATATAAATAAAATCTTTTAAAAAAAAAAAAAAAGGACTCTAAACCAACCAGAGATTTATCCACAGGAGGCATAGTGCTGGCAAAAGTTTGTATTTCTTTTATTTGATGGATGGCTTCTGAGAGGATTGTTTTTTTGTTGTTTTTTTTTTGGGGGGGGTGTCATCTTTATAGTATCAGAGTTGGAGACAGGCATAAGTATAGTCTTTTCAAATTTAGAAATATTTTGTAAAGTGTCTTGGAAAGTGGTCATGTAGCTTTTTAAATATGGAAAGCCTTGTTGGATGGGGAGATAACATTTCTCTAACAGCCATTTTGTTTTGAGTTTGGTCTAATCACTATGAAGTTCTTTATACTAATTAAAAGCATGCCCATTATAATTTAGAGTAATGGAACTGAAAAAGACTTTAAAATCCATTTGGCAGAAACCTTATTTTTGTAAGAAGTTGATTGATTCATTTTATAAAAAAATCCACCATTTGCCCGATATTGTTTCTGATACTGGGAATATAACAATGAATCCTTAACCTATGGAACATACTCCTTTCAAATTGAGTTGCTCAAGTCATACAGTATTGAAAAGAAATGAAAAAAGACTGCCATCATCCTGTACTATATATGTTACCTCCTTTAGATTACACTCTTTTCTTCATTCTCCAGCTGTATTCTACTAGCTACCAAAACATTGTTTAAGGTCATCCATATTTTTCAAATAAGTCTCCTATATGTCCCCAGGGTTCTTTTTTTTTTTTATAATTCTGAAATTGTATGTTTTATGCTATCTCTATTTACAAATTTATCTTTTTCAGTAGACTATGAAGTCCTCAGTTACCACAATTTATTTGTGTTGAGAACTCCACATCTTTCTGGGTGTTTTAATTGAATGAGTTAGTGAATTACTGGATATTATTTTTTTCATATTCATTCAATAAATATCTACTAAATGTCTATTATTTGCCATTTTCTATACTAGCTGCTGGAGATCAATAATAAAAAAGACACAAAGCTTATATTCTGGTACTGAAAATGAGACAATGGACAATAAATTTAATAAGTAAATTAAATGATAAGTGGGAAAGTAATAAATCCCATGAAAAAAATAAATCAATTAGGGTTTTCAGGAATGCTGGGGTAGGGAAGGCAATTTTAATTTTAATGAAGCAGTCAAGCATGTCTCAATGGAAAAGTGACATTTGAGGAAGGACTTGAGGGAGATGAGGATATGAGCCATGTAGTTATTGATGGAACAGCATTCTAACAGAGGGAGCAGCCTCTGCAAAGATCCTCAGGAAAGAGTGTGTCTAGTGAGTGGTGGAAGATAAAGGCAGAGAGGTAACTGGGGGCATGGAGATTACCAGAACCTCATGAACATTATAAGGACATCAGCTCTTACTCTGAGAAACTGGGGAGCCATAGAAGCATTTTGAGAGGGGCATGATAGTCTTTGACTTAGAGTTTAACAGGTTTTCTCTGGATATTCTATTGAGAACTGTCTTCAGGATGGCATAGGGAAATGGAAAAGAGACCAATTAAGAGGCTGTTGTAATAATCTGGTAAAGAAAAAAAAAGTGATGGCGTGAGGTAGCAGAGAAGGCCCTATGAAGTGTTTGAATTTGTGATATATTGAAGGCAAAGTCAATAGTTTATGCTATTTGGGAGGGCATGTGATAGGGAGACATCAAGGATGATTTTAGTATTTTGGGCCTGGATGACCGAAAGAATGGAGTTGCCACCAACTACAATTTGGAATGTGATCCACGGAGCATATACTGCAGGAGGATGAGGAAGCAGCAATTTTGGACATAAGCCTGAGATACTTAGTGGGCATCCAAGTGGAGATATCACGTAGGCAGTTGGATACATAGGGAGAAACTTGAGGGAAAGAATGGTAAGGGAGGAGATGATCCTGGTTGTCTGTGTTAGTATGTGTATCTGTGTGTGCACGTGTGTGCGTGTAGTATCAGCATATAGGTAACATTAAAAGCCATGAGACTGGATGAGATTACCAAGGGGCAAAGTCCAAGCTGTAAATAAAAGAGAGAATGAAGAAGAAAGCTTTGTGTTGTGGTGTTAAAGGAAGAGAAGAAAGTGTGAAAAAGTTATTTAAGAGAATGGGGACAGTGAATAGAGAAAGGAAATACAGTATGATTTCCAAAAAGCATTAAGGGTACCTCTGAAGTTCATGGTCATAAATGTAAAGCAAGACCAGTCAGTATGGTTTCTGTTTCCCTCCAGCCATGTTCAGTTGTATGGAGACAGGTAAAGTACAAATGGAAAGCTGGGTTTAGCATTTTAGACAACAGTAAATATACCCTGCATGAACTATAGCTATTTGGGAAAATATATTGATAATTAGCATTAGACTTATGTGTAAGGAGAGAAGTCTGTATGTGCCAGGAATATTGGTTAGTCTTTTTGATGTACTTATTTAGTCCAAGTATATAGGTTAAAAGGATATAATTAAATATATACATAGAAAAAAAAGTACTCTGCATAAAAAAATCACCAAGTTTTCATAATGGAGAATGTAGGGAATGAAGAGCGTGCTGTTAAAAGAACAGATCAGCAATATGGCAGGAATCCAAAGTCTGAGGAAGCACATCACTAAGAATTTTCTGGTGGCCAGGCGGCTATGGAGCGTTCATGAACTAAAGTGACTAGTTCTAATTATAACTTATTTTCAATATGTTAGGATAATAAAATCCTGTTACTCTAAATATTCAATAGAGACTTCTGCACACACAAAACCTGAGTGAATGTGGGGAAAATCAGGCATAAGAGAAGGCAAATTGAGGCATGAGTCGGAGCTCAAAAGAAACAAGAACTTGAGGCAAAAACTGTTAGGGAAGACCTAAACCCACAGGGAGGTGCGGAAAATTAGAAGGACATTAGACATGACATAGAGTTTGTGAGTTCAGGTCAATTTTTTAATTAAATTTTAAACAACAGCAATGTATCAACTGATATTTCAGTTAAATAATGATAATAGCTACCATTTTTGAATGCCTACTATGTGCCATACATACCTACAGATGTGCCTACTGTGAATAAATTTTTTTTAATTACGAGATTTTGGAAGAATGGTATTATTAAATTTCATGATACAAGACATCTGCTTGTTTGTACTTTTTATAATTGATGTGTGTGATGCATTTGATATTACCTATAAATTTTATGATACTGTTATTAAATAGCTTCCATGTCTTATGTTTGATATTATCTTAAAGTTAAGGAAATATGGTAATATTGTCTTTATATAAGTGATGAAACTAAAATTCAGAAAGATTAATTAACTTCTCTAATTTCCCATTGATGACTGAGCCAAGGATTCAAAATCTAGGTCTCTAGGACTCCAAGCCTCATGTAAATTCTAGTTTATTTTTCCACTGTTTCAGAACCCGTCCTTGTTCAGCCTAGCAAGCTTAATTCCATTTGCATACCCAGGAATACATGTTCATGTCACGAAAGCAAAACATTTTCCCATAGCAACAGCTCATCAAACTAAAAAAAAAAAAAAAAAAAAAAAAAAAAAAAAATCTTGTCAGCAGGGATACAGAAAGCATCTTGGTGGTAGAGAGAAAAACAAGTAATGTAACTATCTGATTTATCAAAGAAAACAGAGGGGTCACAAAGAATAAGAAAAATTCTGAAGGATAGAAAGAAATTTTGTTTTCTTGGTGAAGTAGAGAAATGAAAAAAAAAAATCACCCAGAAGTAACAGATGAATTTGAAACACAAAATGAAATAATTAGTTGTCAAAAACAAACGATTCAACCAAAGCAATTATTTCATGTGGTCTTTATGAAATCATTAGTGTACTATCAAGCCATTCATCAAGTAACCTTAACATACCTTTCAAGAAGATGTCGTTATATGGATCTAAGCTATTCTAACCAGCCTGTGAGTCTTACGTTTTCCCAAACTGCACTATGTATTTTGGGTCCTAAGCTTAAGAACTCATGGCCCAGGTCTGAAGCTATGGCTGAAGAGGCCAGGAATCAACTAAAACTGGTATTAGTTGTTAGGCAGGATGATGAAGAAGGTAGGAAGAATGGTAAGTCACAAGAGAGGGGGAATTCTGAACAGATATATACATGTATATAGGTGTGTGTGTATGTGTGTGTGTAATAAATTCTAGCAGTCTATCAAGGGAAGGAAGTAGCAAGTAATGCAATTAGAGCCACTGGGGAAGAACGGTATTGGAAATAGTATGCCCAGGGAATAAGCAAAATGGTTAGTGAGATAAGGTCCTAGAATACAAAATCATGACAGTCGTGAAATAAAGAGATTCATGTCAGAACAATGGCAAATGATGCATAAAGTTAACTGAGATTTTTTTTTTTTAGCCATTTGCATTCTACCTTTAGTACTACCACAAGCTTTTTCTGTTATAGTGATCAGTTTCAGAAACCACTGAGTATCTCTATGACTCTATGGCTTAGATGCTCCTATTAAAATTTTGATCTGTTAAATTCCTATCCATATTTCAGCAATTTTTATCTAAAATGACTCAGCACTGAAACAGCTTCCTCCCAAATCGCTGGTGAGGCTACCTGGACTTCTTACATTGGAATACAATCAGTAGACTTTTAATTTTACAGATTTTCTACAGTCTTTGAGCTTTTACCTTCTGTTCATATCCTTTATCCATTTATCTAATGGGTTGTCTTTTACTAACTGATTTGTAGATTTTCTTTATAGGTACTGAATACTAATCTTTTATTGTTACATGCATCGCAAATATCTTCTCCCAGGGTATGGTTTTTCTTAACTTTGTTTACAGGATCAATTTACCAATACTTTCATTTATGGTTTGTCACTTTTCTTTTGACCTGCTTTAAGAAATCCATTTCAGGATGCCTGGGTGGCTAAGTTTAGTGTCTGCCTTAGGCTCAGATCATGATCCTGAGGTCCTGGGATCAAGCCCTGACTTGGGTTCCCTGCTCAGTGGGGAGTCTGCTTCTTTCTCTCCCTATCCTGTTTTCTCTCACACGCTCTCTCTCTCTCTCTCGCTCTCTCTCTCATAAAAAGGTAAAATCTTAAAAAAAAAAAAAGAAAAAAGAAAAAGAAACTCTTTCCCATTAGTACATAATTATAATCTCCTGCATTCTCTTTCAAAAGTTTTAAAGTTATGCTTATTATGTCTTTTTCTTTAATCAATCTGGAATTTTTGTATGTAGTGTGGGATAGGATACCAATAATATTTTTCTCTATATAAGCCAATTGTTTTAGTACAATTTAGTTATATTTCACCATTTCACCATTTCTCACTGATTTCTAATGCTACCTATTATATTTACAAACCCCCATATATGAGTGAATCCATTTTGCCGTCTGTATTATAATTAACTCTTTTTCCTGACTTTCAAAGCCCTATATAATCAAGTCATATAGACCTCAAATGTATACCCTAAAGACAACAAAAGCACCCACATTATCAGAAAATCTTAGAGATTGAAAGTAATATATGTTTTAAATAATCTGAATATAATTTTATAGATTAAAAAAACACAAGTCCAAAGAAGCTAAACGAGTCACCCAGGGTGATTCAGTCTAGTGTTAAAGCCTATTCTAGAAATATGTTTTCTCCCTATCTACTGCCATACATTGTCTACAGAACCAGTGCTCAGCACATGATAGATTGATTTACTGTTTGAATCAAATGACAGCATCAAACTAAATCAAATGGGGGAAATGTGATTCACTCAGTGCCTACCATGTGTTGGACACTATGCTAATATTCCCCTAAAACTAGAGTGACTTGCTTTTGAACTTTGGCCCATGAGTTCCAATTTGTGTGCTCTTTTCTCTGCCTCTGTACCATGACTGATAATTATGAGAATACTTGTAGTCTGATAAGAAGGTTCTATTTAAACTCGATTCCTACATTGCTGTAGTGCAATTTTCTCCAACAGGCAGAAGAGAGAATTTTGGAAAACCCCTGAATTATATGTATATGTATATTATACAAGAACTATGAAGATAGAAGCTAAAACTGTTACCTATGTCACTTCCATTTACTTAGTCCACAAACATATGTTAAGAACCCCCAGTGGCTTTTATGGCCATTATGAATAATGTTCCTGTCTAATAGGGTCTTACATCTAATTGTGGAATTAAGCTCATAAACAAACATTTATAATTCAATTGTAGTAACTGTTATTAAATAGATAAGCACAAGTTATAGAAAAGTAGAAAAAAACAGAAATAATCACTCTACCTGGTACTGTCCAGGAAACCCTCAAGAGTGGGAGTGAACTAAAAGTACAGGAAAGGAAACAAGTATTTGTGCATAAATATAAATGTTGATATAGAACATTATGATACAAAATTTTATAAAAGAATGTTGAAATTGTGTGTTAGTTGGTGATATGTCAAACTTTTCTTCCCAAGATCTCACATTGTGATCAATATTGCTTAATATTTGTTAAGCGGTTATTTTCCCTAGATACTATGAAGGCCTTGGGAATACAGGTACAGAAAATATAGATTTGAATACTGTTTTTAGAGTTAGAGTATCCATATAATTTAGCTTCCAGTTCACTTTGATATTGTAAAAAAAATACTATTAATACTTAGGTGTGACAACAGATACAAATCAGGATTGCCCTGAGCTAGCTAGAATTTGTCACCATATACAAAGGAAAATATCAGTGTGCAATGTGACTGTACAATAGGGTTCCTAACCCTCTTTAAGGTGTTGTATAAGGCTGTGTAAATGAAATTTCTCCATGGAATCAGGGCAAGCTTCATCAGGATGCAACTGTGCAGTTGCCCTCTAGGCCCTCTACCTAGAAGGTCTCCCCATCTGGTTTAATTCTCTACTGTTGCTGTCTTGAAATTATGAATATATTTTAAACAAGAGGCCGCACATATCCATTTTGTGCTAGGCCCAGCAAGTTATGTATACAATACTGTATAGAAAATACATAATCTGATTTAGCGGGATGACAATCAAAATGTCAGAAGACTCATGAACCATATAGTATGAGGCTGATTGAAGGACCTGGAAATACTTACCCGGATAAAAAATATCTTAAAGATGAATTAATAGCTGCCGTAAAATTGAAAGTTCAGATGGGTCAAAGGAGAAGTAGAATTTCACAGTTCACTTCTGGAAGAGGGAAGAAGAATTATTGGGAGTTATAGGAAAACTGAGGAAAGGCAGAATTTTACTACAATGGAAGGCAAGATATCATTACATGTAAACTCCCCAGAACCAGGTATTAAATCTGAGACTTAGTGACCATCAAGTCATGATTGTTAAGAACAAGTATTTCTATTCATTAAGAAAAGAATGAGAGGACTACAATAGTCCCAACCAATCCTAAGATTTCATATTTATGAAATACAGTGACACTTTCCTGTCAAAATGACTCATACTTCAGAATGCCAGGAAGTGAAGAAGGGAACAAGAGACAATCTTTCTATTTTCTTCTACCTGAAGCAGGGAAAATGAAAAGAAGCTATAGAAGACTGATAGTATCCTCACTTAAATTGTCTCATTAATAAGCACACAAATCATGCCGACCTTAGTTGTAGTTATGAGTCCCAAGACATGGGTTTAAAGTTAGCAAATGATGATAATAGCTCTTTATTCAACAAATGAATCTAATTTAGTTGTTTAAGCTCTTCAAAGAACTTGTGAGTTAAGACTTGATATATCATTTTATAGATGAAGAAACTGAAGCTCAGAGTTGACTTTTTTTAATCACATAGCAGATTCGTTAATTGGTTTGTTTACTCATGAAGTAACTATTTATTGAGTACCTAGTATGTTCAGGCACTATGCTATATGCTAAGAATGCAAATATGAGCAAGACAGAGTAGAGTTTATATTGCAACAAGTTAACCAGGATATAGTAAACTTTTTTGCTTTATTCTGTTCAAAAGGAAACTCTCAGGCAGCTTTTCTTTTTGTCAAGCAATTGTAATTTGGGGTAATTCTGATTTGCATGGACCATGTTTATTTAGCCTTTATTTCAAGCTTATATGAATCTGGCACTATTATATCAGGAAGTGAATAAGATATGTTCCTTGTCTTTTGAGAGGTATAAAAGAGACCTATATAAACAACTGACTACAAGTACAAAACAGAATGAAATAAGTAGTAAGTAGATTGGGAAATATTATAAAATGGGAGAGCAAGAGAGGGAGAGTTAAATGTGACTAGGCTATCAAGAAAGGTTTTATGGAGAAGGTGAACTGAGAAACATGACAAGGAGATAAAAGTTCAAAATTATGAGAATAAGTTCCAAAAGAGGAAACACTATGATGTATCAAGCCATATATCCACAGCACATAACATAGTAACTACATTATATCCAGTTAATAAACAATAAGTATTTATTAAATTCATTAATATAAGCATTAATTTACTGATGTGTGTTTAATGTTGAACAAGGAGAAAGAACAACATCACATTGTTATGAATATCCATGGAACATTTGTGTAGTGAGCAGGCTGATCAGTATGAATGGTAAGTGATATGACAGAGTTTATGGACAGTGCTTATGGAAGAAAGAGGGAATAATGCTTGAAAGGCAAGCAGGAATCAAATTTTGGAAAGCTTTATTTTTTAGATGAAGCTTGAAGTGAACTCATAGCAAATGACAAGGCAGTAACTTTTAGCACCTAGCCCCTATTACAGTTTCTTTTTTTTTTTAAGATTTTATTTATTTATTTGAGAGAGAGTGAGCGAGAGAGAGAGAGAGATCACAAACAGGGCGAGAGGCAGGCAGAGGGAGATCTGGGCTCAATCCCAGAACTTTGGGATCATGACCTGAGCCAAAGGCAGACGCTTAACCAACTGAGTCACCCAGGTGCTCTTTTTTTTTTTTTTTAAGATTTTGCTTATTTATTTGGTAGAGAGTGAGCAAGAGAGAGTATTACAGTGTCTTAAACAATGGTACACAATATAAGTTTGCTGAATGAATAAGAAAAAATGTGAGATAATAAATGAGGGAAAGAATGACATCTATCAGTTTATTCAATAAACGTTTATTGAGCACAGTTCTAAGTACTGTGAAACAAGAGCAATGATTTCAATCCTCATTCACTTCCTCAGCTAATGTGGTATATACATACACACATGTCAGTGAACAGTGACAGTGCTGTGTGAGATGAGTATGAGGGGTTGAAAGCCCTTTGGAACACGTTCGGAAGCTTTCCTAACCCAGCTTCTGTGGACTTTCAGATTTATTTTATTTTGAATTTTTCAAGAGAGAGTGGTTAGTGAAGGACAATTAACAGGAAAAAAGTGACATCTACATTAAGGTGTGAAATCATGCAGTAGTTGGGGAGAAGAACAAAGTGTACAGAGGTTTAGAAGATAGAAAGGTTAACTAAAAATATTCAAAGAAGGCAATGGGAAGAGCTAAGTCTACAGAAGTAGAAAGGAAAGCGATGAAAGATAAAATTGGAAAAGTGAGAAACCAAAAGCCAGCATAACAGTGGGGTGACTACAGCAATAGCTCACAGGAGAGGCAACTAAGGCCATGGCAGTGACAATGGAAAAGGAGGATATCTTCCTGACTTCCACATACTCAGTGTCCGATGACTACTGCATGACAGGATTTGGGAACTGATTGTTTATGAGGGGTAAAGAAAGAGAAGAGAAAATTGACTCTGAGGTTTCTAGTTTGAGTGATTAAATTGATGTCGTCTATATAATTTGAGATTGGAAATATAGTTGTTGACCAGATTTTGAGGTTAAATTAGTCAATTTAGTTTTAGACATAACTTAAGAAATCTGCCTATCATCTTTTTCGCACACCCTAGCTGAGTAGAAATTTATCTGGAGCTCAAATATCATGGTGTTAAAGAGCAACCCTTGGGAGAATCTTCTCCATTTTACCACCAGGTAGTGATTTTTCCTTTTCATGGAAAGCAAATGAAATTAACAAATGGTGGTTATTTTCTATTTTTCTTAAGTAAGAGATTGCCAATACGTGCTTGCCCTTTCCAAAAAGGTAGGCTGCTTCTGTACATTAAGTGATACACAACACCTGCAAATCTCCTATTTTAAGCCATTTTACTTAGAAATCATGCTTGTTTATCTTTTTATGTTTATGCCTAAATAAATAACTTGTAGGAAAATATGTCCCTTTGAATATTGAATGAAGCAAAACAAAATTAAGCTTGGATGTTTCTTAATTTCTGCAGAAGGAAGATAATGAAAAGGTCTGAACAACCCCTTCTTGATGAAAGAGTTGCCCATAAGGACTTGTCTTTAGACTACTAGAAAGATCCTTCTATATCCACTCTTTTCACTATGCTAGCCCTGCCAGGACTTCTTAGAACATTGACACATCTCACCTTTGACAAAGACCTGAATGCAACATTTCTTGGCATTTGTTTTATGGGGCATTGAGGGAAAGTATGAACATTTCATCGGATTCATCTATTGAAGCCCTGAAATATTGTTCTGATTGCAGACACAGAAATCAAAATATAGTTTAGCCCAGAGAGGGTTATAGTTTAGCCCAGAAAGGGAGCCATCCTTTATTTTAAAGTCCATTAGAACTTTCATAAAGACAGATATAGCATTTGAATCAGAACATCATCTAGGCAAATACAGCATTTGAGTCCATGGGAAAGAATAGAAGAAGAGAAACAGAGGCACAGAGAGGGAAAATGGGGAGAGAGGGCAAGAGAGAAAGAACAAAGGAGAGAGAAGAGAAGGGGAGGGGAGGAGAGGGAAGAGGGGAAAGGCTGAGATGAACAATCTAACCTGAATATTCTAAAGAAACAAAATTTTAGGAGTGAAAAAGAGAAAAGTGAAAGAAGTTCAAGGGAAGGTGATGAGTAATGGTGGAAAGGGTGAAGACAGAGGTGAGACCCTGTACTGACCATCAGTTCTTTGGTAATTCTGGGTGAACCACTTATATATACATTCCAACTTGGATGCAATGGAAAAAAAAATCAGTGTAGAGATGATACTTAAGAGAGTAGTGATAAACGTGTGATGAGACAAGGGTGTGTGTGAAATATTTTAGACTTTTAAGAGAAAATCTGACATTTACATCACAGTATATTCCTCTTAGCTCCATTTCTGTAGTAGCCTCAATTACTGTGATAAGGTCTGGTGGGATGACAAAATTAGCCTCTTAAGAAGAGTCTATTTCTCATTGAGCCCATCCCTCAGTATTTTGAGTAGAGAACAGAAATCAAATACACAAGTTCTGTGCATTTCAGTCATTCAGGTTAATTCTTTTAATACAGATATATTGGCCAGATAGATGACACTTATGTTCAATCATTTTTCAATTCCAGTTAGTTCTTAATCCTAATTATGCTTGACCTGATTTAAAGTGAACAGAAATTCATTTCCAACTAAGTAAACAGGAACCATAGAGCTTTTGTTATCTGTTAGAACAAGCCTTGTTAAATAACAAGCGTCTGCTCTCCATTCCAATTATTGTTTGTAGGTTTTAAGGGTCTAGGTTAAGTAGAGTTGTCAGATTTCACTTGGTTGGATAATGAAGTCAGAAAATGAATTAATAACAACAGTCAAACCTGTCCTAATTTACAGTTTGCTAGTGTATCCATTAGCTCACTGGATTATGATATTGCTGGGAGGAAATCTGTCTGGCTCTTCATCTGTATAATGGGGAGAGGAATCATATCCTCCTCATAAGGTTGTGGTAAGGATTAAATGATTTAATAAATGCAGGGAGCTTAAAATTGTGCTGGGCACATGGCAAATATTCAATAAGTATTAGCTATTTTTGTTGATCCCATGATCATGGTTATTAAGTTCATTGTGCTTTTTAAAGTCTGTATCACACTGAGAGAAGAGGGACAGGAAAAAGAGATGATGAGAGAGGGAGGGAGAGGGAGAGAGGCAGGGAGATGAATGAAAAGAAGAAGGGATTAATATCAGACTTACAGTTGAGAGGATCTAAACCTTGCCTATTTGAAAAGGCTATTTGGGGTAGTGCCATGTCATTAAGTAAAGTAGATTGAAGCAGATACACTAAGCTGGTATTGATTAGCTTTGTAAATATCCATTCTCTTGCAGTCAGTAATGGGAGATTTTTTTAGATTAGAAGGAATGTGAGAAGACAGGGCATTTCAGGGATTAAATTGAAGGATTAGGAACCACTGACCATTTGTATGACCCTGTGTGTTTATAATTAATATGTCAGGGCCAGAGCCACTTTCTCTATAATGTGGACCTGAATAATGGTTTCTTATATTTATCTTGTAATGAGGCTACTAAGTCAGAAAGGCATTTGGAGTCTTTCACATAGGCTGAATGTAATAATAATAAGTTTCAACAGACTGTACTCTGTTTTTATTCATTGTTTCTGTCATTCTATCTACCCTGAGTTCAAGTCCTCATCATGCCTCATCTGAATGTTTATATAACTTCTTACTTTTCGGTTCTTCCTTCCTTCAGTCTATGTGCCATGATAATACCAAACATAGATCTGATCAAATTAATCCTATTGCCTGATGAATAATCAAGTCTATAACTATAATATGGATTTCACAACCTGAGACTAGAAACTTTATTAAACCTTATTCATTATGTCCTCATCTTTATAAGGCATTATTCATTGTACCCTTACCTTCCGAGATCAGACGAGATCGGGCGCGTTCAGGGTGGTATGGCCATAGACATTATACCCTTATCTTTACAGGGGTCATCCAGGCTAATTTGCCATTGCTTTTTTACCATCATTTGCTGTGTAACCTTGGAAAAATTGCTTAACCTCACTCAGACTCATTTTCCTGATTCTAGCAGTGATTCTCAGTCTGGGGTGATCATGCATCCCAAGTACATTTGTCAATGTCTGGAGATATTTTTTATTTTAACAGATGGTGGGGACAAGTGCTATTGGCATCTAGTGGATAAAGGCCTGGGATCCTTCTAGGCATCTTGCAATGCACAGGACAGCCCCCCACTATAAAGAATTATTCATTCTCAAATGTCAAAACTGTCAAGGTTGAGAAGTTCTGCATTATGGAGATCATAAACCTACTGAATCATGTGATTGTAACAGTTAAAAGTTAAGTGCCATGCAGTACCTGGCATTTATAAACACTTAACAAATGTTCATTTTTATTGCCTGTCCAATCTTATTTCTTGCTTTTCCTGATTCCTGATTCTTATTTATTTAATTTCTTTACTAATTTCTTTAGTGCTTCCAATGTGCCAAACACTTTAAAAATATTAATCTTCAAACTGGCCCCTGAACTTACCTTAAGTTCATGCCCATTTTACAGATGAGGAAACAGACAAAGAAAGGTAGACTATCTTGGCTAAAATGACATAGCTTGTAAGTTACAGATGTAACATTTGAACATTGGCAGCCTGGCTCCACAATCTGTGTTCTAACTACTGTGTTGAGCTCTTTTTCTATACCCTGCTGTCCTACAAACCAGTCATTTCAGACTTCTGTTTATTTTATGATATTTTAAGCATTTCCAAACCACTGAACAAGAAATTATAAGCTTTTTAAAAAGACAGGAACACATTGTTGTTTCTCTTAGAATCCTCTGTAAGTAGCATAGTGCTTAGCATGAACTAGACAGTATGTGAATAAACGAACCAAACTATCAGCTAGAGTTCTCTGGTATAGTTTTTCTTCTAGTCACCAGTACAGGATCAGGAGGACAGTCCTTGGCCCTAAAGCAGAATGAAGCCCACTGACCTACCAGGGTGTTTGTCTTTGTCCTTCACCGTGGCTTCCCTAGCCTGAGCTCCAACTACCCAAACTAATCAAAACTGATCCTAAATGATTTCATGGGTGCTGTTCCTCCCAGGGGTTCCATGTGACTTGGTGAAAATGCTTTTGCAAAAATAGATGCACTTGTATTTCCAACATTTGGCAATGAAGCAGGCATTAACAGGAACATATTTTCGTTCTTCAGCATCAAAGAAATAAACATTAATATCATCTTTTGACTAAATAGGTAGGACAATTACTGAAGCCTTTTCATCTGTTATTATTTTGTGACACAACCCTAAGACATTAAATAAGTTTTAACTTTCTCTTTATATATATAATGTTCCAATATAAACATTGCTCTTAAGGCCCAGAANATTTGGCAATGAAGCAGGCATTAACAGGAACATATTTTCGTTCTTCAGCATCAAAGAAATAAACATTAATATTATCTTTTGACTAAATAGGTAGGACAATTACTGAAGCCTTTTCATCTGTCATTATTTTGTGACACAACCCTAAGACATTAAATAAGTTTAACTTTCTCTTTATATATATAATGTTCCAATATAAACATTGCTCTTAAGGCCCAGATTTTGAATTTTGAAGCCTTAGGTTTAGGCCCTAGCTCTGCTACTTACAAACTGTGTGACCATGGTCATGCCAATTAACCTCTCTGTGTTTCTGTTTCTTCAATCTGAGAGAAAGGACATGAAGGCATAAACACACACACACCCACACCCATACACACACACTTACACACACACCATTCATGACTATTTCAAGGATCAAATGAGATAAAGTATATGAAAACACCTAGAAAAGTTTTATTTAAAAAACTATGAATTTAGTTAATATTAGGGAAGTCATGATCATTTTTGTGAATCCTCAGAAAGAAATAGGTTAAAAGAATGATTCATGGGAACCCGGGTGGCTCAATCAGTTAAGCATCTGCCTTTGGCCTGGGTCATGATCCCAGGGTCCTGGGATGGACCCCAGAGTTGGGCTCCCTGTTTAGTGGGAGCCTGCTTCTCCCTCTCTCCCTCTGACTGCTGCCCCCCTGCTTGTGTTCTCCTTCTGTCTGTCAAATGAATAAATAAAATTTAAAAAAAATTTTTTTAAAAGAATAATTCAGGGGGCGCCTGGGTGGCACAGTGGTTAAGTGTCTGCCTTCGGCTCAGGGTGTGATCCCGGCGTTATGGGATCGAGCCCCACATCGGGCTCCTCCGCTAGGAGCCTGCTTCTTCCTCTCCCACTCCCCCTGCTTGTGTTCCCTCTCTCGCTGGCTGTCTCTATCTCTGTCAAATAATAAATAAAATCTTAAAAAAAAAAAAAGAATAATTCAGGAGTGGTGCCATAAAACACATCTGTAGTAGCTTTAAAAATGGACCAAAAGGGGGCACCTGGGTGGCTCAGTTTGTTAAGCATCTGCCTCTGGTTCAGGTCATGGTCCCAGGATCCTGGGATCAAGCCCCCCATTGGGCTTTCTGCTCAGCAGGGAGCCTGCTCCTCCCTCTCCCTGTTGCTGCTGCTCCCCCTGCTTGTACTCTCTATCAAATAAATAAATAAAATCTTTTAAAAAATGGACCAAAAAAAAAAAAGCCTATCTAAACAGGACTAATGATAACTGAGAGGATGCTAAAAGTCTCATATTTGAGAGCACAGTTACACAGTTTTCACTTAATCTTTTCATCTTTATCAAGATATTTGGTTTATGGAGCCCCATTTTAGGAGTGACTCATCAATGTGCTCTGTCCTATATTCCTCCTCTGAGTTGCCCTCACTTCTACTTTCATGACAGACAGTGGGCATCACATCTAAAGGACACTCCACAATGATTCTACATGCACGCAGTCTTGTCCTCAACCACTCTTCACCTCTGAATCTATGACGTTCCTGAATGCAGACTTAGGTTTTATAAAACGTTTTGTTGTTGTCTTTGCATGCTTATAAACTGCTCTTAACAAAGACTTTCCTTAACCACACTTTAGTCAGGCTCATCTGAACCCTTTTTGAGGTGGCTCTGTACTGGGGTCAAGAGCAAGAATCCTGCTAAGTCGGTTTAGCAAGAATCTCCCACCTAATATATCTGATCACCCACAATACATTTTCATATTCCTCATTTTCCACTCTCCCCCAGGTGATATCTGACCCACCCTGGCTTGTCTTCAACTAGAATACTGTCCAACCTGTTTTAACCAGACCCCCCCTTATTTCTGAAATTCTTTTCTAGTAATTTTTCATCTACTGACCCTTACCATGCCCCTTAACTATAAAATACTATTTTTCCTTGTATTTGTAGTTGAGGCCAATCTCTTGCCTCTACTGCAAAATCCCATTTCGGTAGTCACTTGAATGAAATCTTCATGTTAAAGATTAAATTTTCAGTTTTTAACAAGTGCAGAATTTTTTTTTTTTATTTAACACTCTGAATTTGATTCCCTGAATCAGCTCTTTTTTTTTTTTTAAGANAGTCACTTGAATGAAATCTTCATGTTAAAGATTAAATTTTCAGTTTTTAACAAGTGCAGAATTTTTTTTTTTATTTAACACTCTGAATTTGATTCCCTGAATCAGCTCTTTTTTTTTTTTAAGATTTTTTTTTTAAGATTTTATTTACTTATTCGACAGAGATAGAGACAGCCAGCCAGAGAGGGAACACAAGCAGGGGGAGTGGGAGAGAAAGAAGCAGGCTCATAGAGGAAGAGCCTGATGTGGGGCTCGATCCCATAACGCCGGGATCACGCCCTGAGCCGAAGGCAGACGCCTAACCGCTGTGCCACCCAGGCGCCCCCCTTTTTTTTTTAAGACTTTATATATTTATATGAGAGAGAGAGAGCGCACAAGCAGGGGGAGGGACAGTTGGAGAGGGAGAGAGAGAAGCAGACTCCCTGCTGAGCAGGTAGTCCAATGCAGGGCTCAATATCAGGACCGATCCCAGGACCCTGGGATCATGACCTGAGCTGAAGGCAGATGCATAACCTACTGAGCCACCCAGGCACCCCCTGCATCAACCCTTTTCAACAGTAATTCTGTTTCCCAGTCATGGTTATGCTGCCTCATTCCGCCCTTAAAAAAATGCCCATCTCTAGCTAGGTTCAAGTCAGCTCTTAGATCATATAGGCTTATGGCAGCCTCCCAACGGGTGCCAACACATTGCACTCTTCCTAAAATTGTAATTCTAAGTACACATGCTTCATTATTGCCAGTAAGAGAAAGTTAAATGCCAAGCTTGGTCATGCATGTGGTATTCTCATTTAGGAAAAGTCATGTACTCAACATGAGAACCTTAAGATCATGCAATTAAATTCATTTACTGAGAAATCCTTCATGACTCTTGTTTCTACCCAACAAGAATTTTAAAATAAAACAAGAACTAGTTGAAGCCAAAGCAGTGCATGTGGCAGATGCTTCTGGAATACAGTGCATTCAGTCTGGAGTTTATAAAGCCCATTGCCCTCTTTTGGCATAAATTGCTAATACACTTCACCAATAACATCTGCAGGTTACTGCACAAATTTTAGCTGCAACTCAGTCCTTAGCCTCAGCTACCTGGGTATAGATGTTGGAAAAGTAAAGCAGTCAAGGTAATCAGATGGAGCCATTAGGACCCCCAATGGGCAGGATCACAAATGAGATGATTTCACCTCTGAAGCCTTCTTGGCTAATTGACTTGTACCTTTAAAAGTCATCCTAATTCAAATTCAGTTCCTGAATTCTCATTCTTTAAGTTCTAATTTGTAGCAAAATGAGCCAAGAGAGGTTTCATCAAAGGTCAATTTTCAGACTCAAAGTGGGTGAGCAATATCAAAGAGATCCATATAGACACAGAATAAGGCTTTATTACTCCCAACTAATCAAAGAAAGGAGAGTAAAAGTGTGAATTTTTGGCATTTTTAAAAGAAGTTAAATATATTCTGAAGAGTACAGTAATTTGAACTTTGTATTGTTGGTTTATTGTCCAATGAAGATTCCTGTTCTCACAAACAAGATTGATTTATAAACTGGAGCAGCAATCTGCATACCGTCTTTGTAGATTGCTCTTTTAGCAGATTAAAAATTTCCCCTTTTAATCATGTTAACCCAATACAATTTAAGACAAACTATGTAGCCAAAAATGAAACCAAAGAAATCTCAGGATTTCGAACTTGAAAAATGCACAAGTTCAGTTTTCTTGTATAATCTTACATGGTATAGTTCAAAGAGAAATGGACTAAAAATTAGAAGACCTGAGTTCTCTTCTCAGCTCCAAACATTATTTTCAAGTCAATTGTTTCATTAATTTATTCATTCAGCAATTATTTATAGGGTTAACTATGCTGTGTGCTGTTTCAGACATTAGAGATACAGAGGTGACAAAAAGAACACACAGTATTATGGATCTTAGTTGCACTCGGAAGAGACAGGACAATAAAAACAGTAAACATACATATATATAATATCACATGGCAGCTAGTTACATTTTTTTTTTAATAACAGTGCAAAGGAATAGAATGTGAGGTGTGAGAGTATGGGAAACCAGGATTCAATTTAAAATAGGATGATTAGGAAAACTCTTTAAGTAGATATTTAAGCTGAGGCTTGAATATGAAGAAAATCCTATCGGCCTCAGTCTCCTTATCTGAAAAATGAGGATAATGATAGTACACATTCCATAAGTTTGTTTAAAGTATTAATGTTCTGCACTGAAACTACTAACCAGTTGAATGATGGCACGTTTTAAGTGCTCAATGATAATAGTTACTAATGTTATTGTTAGGCATTGTAATGATGATGTTTGAATATATTTAATGTAATACAAATAATAAATTTTGTCTAGAGAGGATGGAGTCAGGTGGCATCATTGTTGAAAATAATTAAGAAACTAAGTAGAACAATTACAAAATAGTAAGGAAAAAACTAAAATATCAGAAGCTATAGCATCACCTATCACAGTTCTATTACCACTCATTATCATATTAGATTGAAAGTACTGCCCCTTATTTATATGACATCTTTTATCTGAACTCCTTAGCATGCTTGGATCATATCTGGGGAGAAGAAAAACTATTAATCTCTGTTGATGTTTGACCAAAATAGGCTTTGTTAGTTACAATACTACAAGATGGAATCAGAATTACAGGTGAGCTAGAGTTTTGTATTTTATACAGAACATGATTTTATAACCTTTAACAGCTCCAGCAGTAGCAAGATGAGAGAGACACAGATCTCTGAGTACCAATCATTCCTTGCCACTTACTAGCTGTGTAACTTTTAAGAACATAGATACTTAACATCTTGAAGACTTAGTTTTCCTATCTATAAAAAGAAAACTGTAGCTCCTAATCACAGGCTGCTTTTGATTTCTGAGTGATACAATAAATATAAAACCAACTAGCATGATGTTAGTGATAGAATATAGTAAGCGGGGAAAGATATGGTCCCTCTTTCATGAAATTTAACTTAGTTAGAAAGAAAACCCACACACAAATATGGTTACAATTGGGCAAAATACCATGAGAAATAAAATAGTTTAAAAATGATGAAATGATAATAAAAATATTGTGAAGAATGCCTTGGACTATTTTTTTTGTAGCATTGCTTGTTTTTGAAATAAATTCAAAGAGGACAGAAGTCATGCTTCCTATAGTTACTTGATGGAGGGCCTAACATAACACAAATGTCATACTTAATTGATGTGACAAAAGCAATTGATTATTGCAGTTTCATAATATAAACAGGTAAGGAAAATATAGCTATAGGAAAATAAAAAAATTACTAAGACAGAGTGTCTGCTCCATGCTTCAATGAATCTAAAATCTAGAGGGAGATAGAAAGGAAGAAATACCCTTGGCCGAAGAGCAGAACTCCTCTATCTGAAAAGATCACCTTCTTACACAGCCCCTGGAGGAAAGAACAAATATAAACAGATGCAAGGAAGAAAGAGAAAAACCTGCCTTGCCAGAAGATCAACCCAGTCAGATTTGTCAACCCAAGAGGTTACTATTTTGTCAGAACCACAACCTACCCAGTGGCCACAGGAACAAGGCAGAATGCCACACTGAATCAAGGAGGCACAAGTGTTGGCTTTGTCTCAAAAGGAGATGAAAAAGAGAAATGTATGCTGACCCTCTGAATTCAGGGAATCCAGGTTTCAGAACTTCATATCCATTGTAAATAATTCGTGAAGTACTCCAGTTTACTTGACAAGTATAGACACAACTGAACGAACTTTTATAATTGCCAAGTAAGTCTTAGGAAAGATGTTTCCTTGTTAATTACCTCTCTTTGTTATTTTTCCCTTAGATATTTACCCATTTAAAGAATAAAGGTTCTCAGCCACCCAAACCAAAAGTAAAATAGTATGTCCTTTTCCTATTAAGAAAGAATCAAAGATTTTGCTTACATTACTTCAACAAATGCATAGCAAAGACTAAAAGAGACCATCGGGCCCCAGAAATTGTCCATTTTTCTTACACATGGTAAGGGCTTAACAGTCATTATTGAATAATTGATGCTATTTCCTTAATTGTCCAAAGAGTATGTATATACACTTTCTGGTAGCTTGTTTAATATCCTGCCACTCAATTGTGAAAACCAAAAAGAAGGGTAGCTAGGAATGGGAATTTTTCTGTCTGTGTGTTTTGTTTTGTTTTTTTAACACTACAACTTTCACACATACACATAAATTGCATTTTCTTCAAGCGAATTTACTAGTTTCTGCCACTCAAATGACTGTTCTTGTTTCCTCAGAAAACTCGACCTACCTGTCTTATTGGAAGCAATTTTCTTGCAACATAGTATAAAACATTTGGGTGAAGAGCAACCCCAGAAATAAAAAAATAATAATAATGAATATGACAAATGTTTCATTGACCTTGTATTCTTATCCTTATGATAGAAAACTACGTATAAAGACTTTTGCATCTTTTTTTTTTTAATAAGGTAAGGAGTCAAGCAGACATCTGAAATAGAAATCCTAAGATTCTTTTGAATGTTGACTCCATTCAAAGAGTATCCAGTGATGTGCTTTCTATTTTTTGAGGATGGATGAGATTGAAAGAAGTGGATTGAAAGGGAAGTCACTGAAACTGGTAATAGCAATAACAACATTTTTATTAAAGGCTAAAGAGGAGTTCTCGGTTCAGAAAATTGTTTTGTGAATCTTAAAAGTATATAAGAACATAAGGTACATAAATATCTTAAAGAAAACAAGGCAGATGGGATAGCGTTATCTTTCACTCCACTTACAATTCATAGGGCAGAGGAGAGGGGCCTCCCATTGTTAGCACCTGTATGTTCCCTACACTGCCTTTGGCAGAGGAATGCTATCAGCCTTCATCTCTGGATATCATTAGTCCTGAAATCAGATACATTTTGGCAATTGTGGATGACTGTCCTACAACCTTAAAGATACCTAGAAAATCTAGCAGAAGTTCCTGAAATAAATATTTAGGCTTTTAAATTATAGACTGCAAAAGGTATAAAATTATAGCAATAATATCAAAAGAATTAGCCTCCCTTCAGATCACAGTATGGTGGGATTTGAACAAAGAATATTTCAAAGGAGCAACATTCTCTGGTTTGGCATAATTTACATGAAGTAAGTGTAAGCAACCTATATTTTTATCCAGATCAAAAAATGTATCATATTAATTACTATAAAAAGCTAATAACTTTTTTTTTAAAAAGGAAAGATAACGTCTATGAGTTTTGTTTTGTTTTGTTTTTCATTTTCTAGTCCTTTGTTATCGGGAAGATTTTTCCTGTTAAAATACACAAGTTTCCATAAAAGCTGCATTTGGAAATATGAAACATCTTGGTATGCAGGCAGTGTAGTATAGCAATTGAGTGTTACACTTTGCAGACAAGTCAGCCTGATTTGTACTTTAGGCTGCATGAATACAAGCTCCATATTTCGTCACACTCATTTATGTTCTGTGTTAGATATAGTGTATTCAATTGACACTCCATATCTATTCCCACCTCTTCTAGGATGCCTCCCTTCTCAGTAGAGACTGGAAGACTGAAAACTACACTTCCCAGATTCCCTTTTGGTAGGATCTGGTGACAAATTAGGATCACACATTAGATTGCACTCACAGAAGTTTTGAAAGGTAAAGGAGAGATCAGATCATGTAGATTATATTTTCATTGTACTTAGTTTTTTTGTTTTTTTGTTTTTTTGCTGGTTAAAAATATAGAAATGAGGGCTTTTTCTGCAACAGTGCACACTAGTATCTAGCTTTGTAAGTTTTAAGAAGGGATCACGATGGCTTCAGAACCTTCCTGGTCCTTTCTTCCACTTCCAGCTATAGCTGTATGTTCTTATAATCAATAGCTCAGCAGAAACCTCCTGATCCCCCAGCTTTCCCCTGGGAGATCAGCCCTGTCCTGTTCTGTTTGTTGAACATTGTTCCCAGAGGCCCCACCTAGATCCCACTCCTCCCACTTTTCAGTGATATTTATAAGCACCTTAATCCACATGTTCCAAATCCATTTCTACTTAAACTGTCTTAAGAGTTTATCTCCCTCACCTATAAATTGGAGCAGATTGGGTGTTTACTTAATAAGGGTGTTTCAAGAATAAAGTAAGATGACTCCAGTAAACATTTAACCCAATTCCAGACACACCGTAAGCACCCACTGTATATTAGACCTTACTGTTTAAATATTAGTTTAATGCTATTCTGCACACTAATGCACTCTTTCTAAATCTTGGGCGTTCATTCAATAATAGTAGTAGGAACATCTGAGAAACAAATTGAATAGGAACACTTGAGATGAGAGAAAACATTTCCGGGATCTCCTAATCATATTAAAAAGGCTGTGAAACAGGCATATTCCATAAAGAGAAATATGGGTGGGATAATTATCTAGAAAAAGAGGCTCCAGGAAAAAGAAGAAATGAGTCCCTGGCCACAAAAGAAAACATTAAAAGGATGATATAAGAACAGGGAGCAACTGAAAAGAATGAAGTAAAGGGATTTTTTAGGCCAACACTATCGCATTAAAACAATTAACTGTGGAAATTTAATAAAAATGCCCCAAGTACCAGGGCTACAAACCAAAAGTAAAACTTTTGACACTAGGCAGCCGGATGTCTTAGGGTAAGGTATTTTTCTTCTGCTTCTAGTAACCTGAAATGCCTACTGCCTTATTCACTGCCCCTAGACCTAGAATTATTTTAGTGGTATTTAATTCCTGACCTAAGGAAAATGCATGAGGGGGTTAATTTTAAGAATCAGCAGAAATAAGGATTATGAGAGTATTTATAGCATAGTTCTTAATCATTTTCACCATCTTTTAGATGTGCTTTAAATTAAGCAATTGCTCTCCCACCTTTGTCAGGTTCAGTCAATCAATCCTGCCTGTAAATTTAACCAGTATCTCTCTTATGCAAATTGGAGGTCACATCATAGGAGATAAAATTAGAAGAGGCTCTACAAAGAGGCTTTAATGGGAGCTATTGATCTGCTCATTACTTGGCCTTCAGTTTTTAGACATCATTAGCAGGGAAGGACTTAGCTGAAAATCCTCATTAGTATAGGGAAGGTGGACTGGCATGAGGAATGTATGAAGGTAAAAGCAAGTATCAGAACTCTTTAGACATGTATGAAGTATTCCCTGGGCTCCTGAAAGAGCAGAGGAAATGCCTTCCTAAAAGCAGCTTTCCTTTTGCATCCTGGTTCCCCCAGCGATGATGTTGTTATAAATTCAGATGTAGATACAATTCCAAAATGGGACACATCTCTTCCTGTTCACCACTTCAAACCTTAGAAATTACAAAATTTATATATAGAATGTATGACACAGTCAGAAATATAGCCCAGATTTCCTGATGCCCCACTCAAGTAAGTTTTATACCATATTATACTCTCTTACTTCCAATTCATATAATTTATGCCTGAAGTGATTTATTTCTTAATGAGTTATCTAATAAGGCTGAATATACACTCTAAATTAATTGTTTTATTCTTACCATTACATTTTCATTATATTCTGGGTAGGTCTAGTTTCAGAGAGATTCACAAATCTTCATATAAATGTCATTCTCGACATTTCACTTTATTGTACAAAGGGTAGATCAAGTTTTAGAGAAATTCGTAAATCTTCATATGAATATGACAGTCACCGTGGAGACTAGGATTTGGGAAATACAATTTACAAGTTCAAATGAGAGGCCTTGACTTCACTCAGTTCATAGATCTATTGGTAGGCTCTAAGAAGAAAAAATTCTCATGAAACAAAACTATGAAAAAGGTGGAAAAATGGAGAGTAGTATTTTTCTTATCCAGTCAAAAAGATGTCTTTGTTTTTAGGGAGAATCAGTAAAAATTCCAATGTGATGGATAGCATGCATAATGTGCATCTAAGCAACCCATACCAAACTCATTAGGAAAGATTCTCGAGGAAGTTTGGTTCTTCTGATCTTGTCACAAATTCTATTAAGCGATATCTGACAAAATAATTTCGTCACTCAGGGCTTTAGTGTTCCTTGTCAGTGAAATGAAAGATGGTTCTTGTTTTCAAAGTGGGTTCTATAGATTCCCTGACCTCTGACTGAAGGTCTATGAGTATAAGAGGGAGCCAGCCACGTAAGTGGGATTTCAAGAAAAGTCCTTTAGTCTCTTTCATGAGTTTCACCAATGGTTTTGTTTAAAGATAAGTGTTCATTACTAAAAATAAAAAAATAAAAAAATGAGCCTTGATTATTTGAGCTCATTTCTAGATCTGAAATTCTAAGATTTCGAATAGCTGACTTAATTGTTAGATCTAGCTTTTAATAATTGGATCAAGACAAGGTAGAGTAGGAAAATAATTTTTCCTCTACCCTTCTAACTTTTCAGCTGGGATCCTGGTAACAAAAGAGATTAACAAGAGAAAAGCATACAAATTTACTTAACATAAGGTTTAGGAGGCATAGGAGACTTCAAAAAATGTCCTGAGGCTCGGTCAGTTAAGCATCTACCTTAGGCTCAGGTCATGATCCCAGAGTCCTGGGATTGAGTCCTGCATCAGGCTCTCTGCTCAGTGAGGAGCCTGCTTCTCCCTCTCCCTCTGCTGCTTCCTCTGTTGTTCTCTCTCCCTCTCCCTGTCAAATAAAATCTTAAAAAAGAAGAAAAGAAATGAAGGCCCGAAGAAATTATTAAATTTGAGTGTTTTTTATGCTAGATTTGATGAAGTGGAAAATTGTAGAAAGATAGTATAGGACAAACTGAGCTAAGTGTAGTAAACTGTGGGAAACTTACCAAGGCCTGTTCAGATGTCTTCATCTTCAAGGATAAGAACAGTCCTTATTTCTTGGTATAGGGAGAGCAACTTCTCACATGAGGGTTTTATGACCTGCTTCAGGGGAAGGTCAGAAAGTCCTTTCTGTGCATGCCATTTCTCAAATCCTCCAGATTGAAGTATTCAGTATGCCAAGGGGCCATCTTTTGGGGTAGCATATCCTGAACCCCATCAACATGTCAGAAGAATTTGCCATAGAAGTAGAAATAAAGGAATGTATGAATCAAACCATAAGAGAAGGTACACACTTTTTCCTTAGAGAAAATGTCTTAGTTGGGTCTTACATTATGCCTCTGGTGTCTTGAGTTCACTCCAGTCTGGGTATAAACCCTGCTAGAGTTAGCAAACAGTAGACATTGGACAAGTCCTCTGCGTGCAATTGTATTTATTTAGTCAACAAATACTTCCTGAGGTCTTACCAGGAACTCTTATAATCCTAGGCCTCAAAAATAGAGATATATGGTCATGTTCATTGGCTTCTTGGAGCTTCCAGTATCATGGGAGAGGCAGGGGTTAAATAGATCTATACCCAATACATATTTTCACTCTCTTTTTAAACTTTTTATTGTGGAAGAATTTTAGATTTACGCAAAAGATGAAGAGAGAGTACAGAGAGTTTCTGTACCCTCTCCACCCAGTTCTCCCTAATGTTAACATCTTATATAACCATGGTACATTTGTCAAAAGAAAGAAATTAACTTTGGTAAATATTATTAACTAAGCTAGATACTTTATTTGGATTTTGACAATTTTTCCACTAATGTCCTTTCTCTGTTCCCAAATCCAATCTAGGATACCACATTGCATTTAATCATCATGCCTCCTTCATCTCCTTCAATCTGTAACAGTGTCTCAATTTTTTCTTACTTTTCATGACCTTGGTACTTTTGGAAAGTACTGTTAAGGAGTTTTGTAGCATATCCCTCAATTTGAATTTGTATATTTTTCTCATGATTAGACTGGGGTTGTGGCTTTTAGAAAAGAATAGTAAGTACACTTTCATCACATTATATTAGGAGATATATGCTATCAGCATGACTTATTGGTGATGTTAACTTTGATCACCTGGGCAAGTAGAGCCATGTTTCTCTACTGCAAAGTGACTATTTTTACCTTCCTGTGCTCTTCAGTAGAAGAGTCACTGAGCCCAGCCCACACTCAACAGGAAGAGAATTAAGCTTCACCTCCTGGAGGGACAATGTCTACATTTGTTATTTGCAATTCTTCTCTAAGAAAGAACTGTATCCTCAACCAATTTCCAATAAATAGCTTTACAATCTATTATAAGTACCATACAGGAAAATAAAAGGGAGACATGGAGAGACAGTAGGAGAGATTTATTTAGAAAGTTCTATAAACAAGACATCAACCTCAGGTGTCCTACACTGATGCCCCAAAAGACATGGGAGAAGCAAAAGAGAAAAATGACAGGAGAAAAATGTACCATTACTTGTTTTCTTTCCTGCCCCACCATCCATAGCAGGGATTACATACAGATACTCAGGATTAGTGGTGCTGGGAGACAGGATCAGAAAAAACATGACAAAATGTAAAACCTGCAAAACTCTACCTGGGACATGAACAGAATTCTTGTACTACTTGATGGCTACTATTAAAATACACAATATCTTGAAGGAATTCTTGAAGAGTAGCTAACTTGAGCAAAAGAAAAGAAAAAGGTCACAAGTCGATTATGTCTTTTCATATTAATTAATCAGAGTTGTTGTACAAGACAGGAACTACGACATGCAGCTCACAGGATCTCAGACTGATATAGTGGGAGTATATAAATGAGGAAAATAATCAAGGCAAGTACATGGGGGTGGGGGCAGGCAACAAGCTGGAGTTAGCAGTGAAAAGCCAGTTGGAATGAAAGGAGTTGAACAGAGTCAGGATGAGTTTACATCCTAGCTTAAATCTGTGTGAGCTCAGTTCATGGCACAGAAGAGAAACTGGCAGATATAAGTGTCTGGCCTTAGAATCTTTCCTCAGTAGGATGTGAAACTACAAACCCTCTGTGATTTCACAAGAACTATGCCAAGATAAAATACAAATGCAGGAAAACCTATATTTTAAATAAAATAATTTTAAAAAGACAACTGCATCCGGAGATCAAAGTGAAAGGAGATTGATTAGTTAATTGAACCTCTACTTTCAGCAGAAAAATAGATGAAATAAGCAGATAAAAGTGCTTTCTAAGCTCCCATCCCCTTCTTTGTTTTGTATGCTTTAACTTTCTTCCCACAGCTCTCAATCCTGTGCCCTATTTCAAAGCCTTTCTTCTACTCATCTTGGGAACCTCAGGACACTGAGGAAATTTGATGTTCAGAAATTTTATTTTTGGAATATCATATTATATAATATCTTAGGCTGGTGTCATTCATTCCAAAAACTGCTGTTTTGAACAAGAACTGAGAAAAATGTACCCAGTAGATACAAACCTTTTACATTCAAACCATCTTGAAAACACCTTGTAAAAACTCAGCAATCCTTCCTGAAAACACTTTTCTTCTTTTATCCATTAACAAATACGTATGTGACTCCAGATTCATTTTCAAAGTCTGATGACTGCAACTCTGTTTCTGGCAGTATTTCTCAATTAATTAACATTCCTGAGAGCACAGTTATGCATAATACTGAAAAGAAGAAAACTTTTATTTATTTGGTTCCCCTGCTGTGTAAAGGATGTTACAACTCCTGTATACTTTATCCTTTGAAAAATATCCTCTTGTTCTTCCATCAAGGAAGGATACCTATGAAAGCAAATTACTGAGAAGGGAAAGGAGAAGAGGTACAAAGTTAGAGGATAATGAAGAATGTTTTATATGTACTAATGCTCAAATATCAATAGGGCTCTGCTTCATAAAGGGCCCACAGTGTGTCTGCTCACCACTCAAAGTGTTCTTTTTATTTCAAAGGAAAACATTTTGTGGGATGTCACTGACAGCAGGATCAATGTCAATTTTCAAATTCTGCATGGAAAACAATAGTGAGCTTCTGACCAGCAATTACCATAAGATCAAGACATCTTATAGTTTTATGCTGAATTTGTAGAATTGTTTTGATATGGTATTTATTTGAAAGGCTTTCCATCAGCTCCGAGTATTTGATTAACGCATCCTGCTAAAGTAACTGGTCTGATGTTTAAACAAAATTCTGCAGTAGTAAAGTGGGGCAGCAATCCTAGAATGCTGCTGAATTGTCCATGGATAAGCCAGCCTAGTCATTAGCTTTATTGCTAACAAAGAGGAAAATCGTGCATGTAATTATACGGATTGCAAAGCCAGCAACAAGAGTTGGCACCAGGGAATTATTTCCCTGCGACCATTACTTCATCAGGATCAGAAGTTGCCTGTATGTCTTCAAAAGAATGCAGGGCTGGAAACAAAGTAAACATGTTCACTTTTTGCTGTAGATGGTTTTTTCACTCCTAAGCAAACCACTCTCTGGTCATTGGCAGTTAAACTATTTTTAGAAGTCAGTGAACCCAATGAGTCAGTGTGACTTTAGACTTCTTATGATTATTCCAATGTCATACAATTTTATTAGTAAAAATAACAATGTTTATGAGATTATGAGATCATGCAAACTTAAGTTCAGAGAAGTCTGAGTTATTCAAAGTTATAAGACTAGTAGTATGTGTATGTTTTGGTGCATACAGGTGTGTGTGTAGGGGAACTGGAACTAGAAGCTCCATCTTCTTGCCAGGCTAGTATCTTCCACGTACAGCTCTTGTTCATTGTCATCACTACAGTAAGAGACACACCAAAATTTTAAGGTTCAGTCACAGCGAGCCTCTACGTGTCACGAACAGACGTGAACACAGAACCAGATGGACCTACTGCTTGGACCTACTTTGGAAATTTTTTTTTTTTTAAGATTTTATTTATTTGAGAGAGAGAGAGAGCATGAAGAGGGGGTGGTTAGGGGGAGAGGGAGAAGCAGGCTCCCCTCTGAGCAGGGAGCCCAGAGCGGGGCTCTTTCCCAGGACCCTGGGATCATGACCTGAGCCAAAGACAGATGCTTAACTGAATGAGCCACCCAGGTGCTCCAGAAATTCTTATATTCCTATTCTGTAAGGCCCCTTTAGACATCAGCTTCTTAGTCATCCTTGCACCTTTCATATTTCTTCCATGAAATTAATTGGGATAAATGCATAATTCACCAGCACATTCCTGAAACAAAGCGGATATTCCTCCTTCTCAGTAGAAGAGCCTCACTTTGGGATCCAACTGTCAGCAGTTATCTGGAGTCACTCAGATTCCTCCCTAAAACATGAAGGCCATAAAATCAAAGAACACAATACATATGAACTTTTTTTAATAATTGATGACCTGATTTAACTTCAGAGTTCTACATAATTTTCATGAAACAACACTGCTTGAAGCTATGGGGATTCCTTTCCTCTAGGAAATCAGACTTTGTCATTATCCTTGATTTTCTTTGGTGAATCCTACCTATTGATTATAAAAATTCTTTTCAATATGCCCAGTGCTCAGAGATATGTAAGCAAAGAAAAAAATGGTCCCTGTAAGCTTTGTAAATATGGGGATATTGGTCAGGTGAAATATTATCATGCACAATGAAGATAAAAGACAGTTCCAAATGGCCTTACTGTTGGAGGCCTCCTAGTGACCCAGCTCAGCTCACAGATGCAGCTGCGGCAAATAATAGCCGGAGAGTGATGATCATTGTGATTTCAGTCCATTATTACCAGAAGCCTGATATACATAAAATGTAGGTCAAAGCATTCTGTTTAATGCCATATTTATCTTTAGAATATGAAGCATGAGAATGTTGTTCCAGCACTAAAGAAACAAGGGTGATAAATTAGTAGTCTCCAAAGTGCTATTTAAATGACTACATTCAATTTTTATCTCCTCATTGAAATATAAATTCCACAAGGGAGAGGACCATATTTATTTTGTTTCTACCATCTCTCAGAGCTTAGCACAGTGCCTGTCTCATATAGGCCTGCAATCAGATGCATGTAAAAGATCTGATTAATTAATTGAGATATAGACTGTTACACTTATTTACTTACAATTGTATTCATGTATTTTAACTAGCCCTAAATTGTATCCATCTCTACTTACCTTCTATCTAGATAGGTGCTTATTCAGTGAACGGGTAGATGTTAGAAGGATGCTACATAAGAAGTTGCTGCCAGGTATGGCTTTCTCCTCTGGGCCTTAAGCATTATGTATAAAGAGAAGTCAAGATCCGTAATGTGAAGAGTTGTTTCTAGAATGAGGCCAGTAAGAACTGATCAGTGAAACAAGACAGAAATTATTATACATAGGAAAAGTAGAGGAAAGATGAGAAAATTAATGGGATTTGCTGGCATAAACTAATTGGCACAGAAAAATGAAGGTAACTCTGGAACAAGTAGAAGAACAAAAAGGAATGGAGGGAATTGATGTAGTCCAAGAAGTTAATGGAGAGTGGTAAATACAGTGTGTTGCTTTTTAAATGTCAGAGCACAAAGAAAAATTTAGAGTTAAGTTATGGGTTTCAACTGTAAGAATTTAAAAGAAACAGCATGGAGACAATTGTTGGAGGGTTAGTGATGTGTTTAGATGTAATTATGTGAGGAATATGGCAGTTTTGATTGTGAAAGGCTGTGGTTAGGAATATAGGGAACTGTTTTTTAAGCTAAGTAAGTAAATTCAGATTGTTGGAGATAATCCAGAGCTGCGGTGCATGGAATTTAGTGTTTACATCTTGGAGACTAACACATTATATTTGGCCTTTAGTTAAAAATGATTTAACCAAGGCTTTTTGAGAGAGATTATATAAAATTTATCACCATATTTTTTTACAAATTCTATCCAACCATTTGAAATTGTAAGGGAAAAATAGGAAATTTTATATGTACTTTTCTTATATATCTCAGTCTTTCATATAAAGATGGATTTGAATAGCTTATCTGTTACCAAGGTATGCTTCCTACAATTTATGAAAGTGAGAGTTTTAAAAGTGAAAAAAAAGTTGAATGATATTATATGTTCCTCAAAATGATTGATTTGTTGAGATCAATGAAATTTGTGAAATTCATGTTCATCCTTAATTTAGAAGAAAACCTCTTCTGGTGTGTACATACACCCTCTGTCACCTAACGGATACAGAGATATCATGAGATGTCATGAGATGGCCATTGTTTAAATACTTTGGTCAATGTGGAAAACAAATTAATTATAAGAATCCTAATACACACAGAGACTACAGTTTTTTAAGGACAGACCAACTGATGAACTTACATTGATGTCTCTCAGGATTGCTATCTTTCTTTCAAGTAATTGTCTCCTCTTGAAACCACATTTATTAAAATTCTCTTTTTATGAAGAGATACACCTCTCTTCCGTCCATCTATTAAAAGAAGCAAATTTAATTATTCAAAAATGAGTCTATGGAATATTTGTATCACAGGGACTCAGTAAATATTTTTTAAATCTCTATAAATGTGCATTTATGTATAAGTAAATAATTTGCATTTAAATGTTTTATTTTCTCTTATGGCAAATATATGTGCTAAATTGGGAATTAAAAGAACTAAGAAGTTGTCCCAACTTTGTCATTATGGGCAAGTCATTTAGCCATTTCGGTCTCAGTATTTAAAGTGAAGAGTCTGTATTTAAATGTCATTTAAGGGGCGCCTGGGTGGCGCAGTCGTTAAGCGTCTGCCTTCGGCTCAGGGCCTGATCCCGGTGTTCTGGGATCCAGCCCCACATCAGGCTCATCCACTGGGAGCCTGCTTCTTCCTCTCCCACTCCCCCTGCTTGTGTTCCCTCTCTCGCTGGCCGTCTCTCTCTGTCAAATAAATAAATAAAATCTTTAAAAAAAAATAAATGTCATTTAAGCATATTAACTAAATTGACTTTTATGGCAACATTACTGAAAAGAATTATTTGATATAATTTGAACTGATAAAATTAAGAATAATATGATCACCTGTTGTGGATTGAGTGATAATGCTTAAAGCCAATAATACTCTGGAAAGTAGTTAAATATATCCAATGCCTTGTCATGGTTATTGTTGTACTACTGTCAACATGTATAGTAGCAGTAACCCCATTTTAGTTAAGTGAAAGATATATTATGGGTTTATACAAAGATTAAACTCACAGAATTTGATAAACTATCAAATGAATTTTAATATGCATTCATGGTAGGTATGAGTTCTATTTTTAATTAATATCCTCACTGTCTAGCTATTTTTGATAGAAGTCTGGAAAATCTACATTGTTATTATCACCTGAGTAGATATTCTCAATTTTACTAGCCGGTACAATTAATATTTTAGTAAAAAGCTTCAAAGTTTTAACTGCCTTATAAAGAGCAAGGCCATAAATCAAATGACTTTTTTTCTTTTTTTTAAACTCTTGAGCACATTTCTAATGATGGCAGAGATAAGTGTGAGTTTGCACTGCTTAACTTTTATTTGAAGCATATAATTACTATGGCAATGAAATAAGCATAATTTGGATTTAATTTTGTATACTTACTTATGTGCAACAATGAAAACAAAATAGTTAAAAGAATTGGTCCTACTGATAAATTTTCAGACAACTTTCAAAATGGATGATTATCAATATCTCCAATGATCTTTAAGGTGCATGGGTCTTTATATAACTGGTAGCATAAAATACTTGTGTACTAGGGCCTTGTCAGTAACAAACAAATTTGAGCTCACTGTAACAGTATTTTCCCAGTGTTCATTTGTGATACACAATATATAGGAAGAATTACATGCAAAGTAAACACACCATTCACTTTCCCAGATATTAGAAAATATCAAACCAGATAGTGAAGAGGTAAACAGACAGACTATATTATAAAGGATACATCTAGGGGCACTTGGCTGGCTCAGTTGGTAGAGCATGTGACTCTTAATCTCACGGTCATGAGTTTGAGACCCACATTAGGTGTAGAGATTATTTTTAAAAAATGATCATAAAGGCTGTATCTTCTCCTAAGAGGCAATGATATAGGTTTTTTAATTAAATAATGGTATCTTTTAACCAGATATTCACTTAACAATATATCATAAATATCTTCCTAAGTTTAAATGCTATTGGCAACATTTTCTGGTTATATAGCAACTTACTCTCCAGTCATACTATAATTTATTCATCTAATAATATTTTTTTCAGACATCTATATATTTCTTCCAAATTTTACCCTCATACACAATTTAAAATTTCTTTTGAGGAATATTTTATCAATCCATACTTCCACTTCCATTTTCTTTAGTTATTGTCTAAAATATCACACATTCATATGATATAATTTTTCAAAATTTTTAATCTTTGTCAAGCTGTGTTATAAAATATCATATTATAAATTGAGATGAGATTAGAATACTAAGAGCTAGCAATTGGACTAGACACTTAGGAATTTCTGAAACTGCCTTATTAAGTATTTGTCTTTTTCTTATAGGCATTTGACAGCTTTATCTATGGTATATATTTTTAACCTATTTTATTTAAATTTTATTTCATATCTTAAGATGTTCAAATTGTTTCTATAATATATTTAACTCAGAAGAAATTTTCTTTGTATTTATACCTTTGGTTATATTCCTGGGGAAGTAATTCATCATACCAAGATCTATAAAACAGACACACACACACACACACACACACATGCACACATATCAGTTCTTTTTGCTTTGGTCCCCCCTACTCTTAATTTCTTTTCTCTTACTTTATTTTACATTTCCCTTATACATTGCTTTAAATCTCTTCTGAAACAAGACAGTAAATAAAAACATAATATATTTCTTATCCAAACAAACAACACAAACTAACATATAATGAAGAAGACCAATGAGAATATTTGAAATTAGAATTCTTTTTATAATAATATGTAAATATTAACTTAGTAGTTTATAACTCAAGTGTTAGAATCATAAGTTTCACTGAGTTAAGTGTTCATATTTTGCATGTGAGGTATATAACATGTAAATATAATTTTGAAGTTGAAAACATATTATCACTTAGACATGCTAATTAATGGCCTTCATCAAGAGAGTAACAAAATTTTACTTAAGCCAAAAAAAGCATAATCTTCTTAGCTAAGGTGGCATTCACAAATGTGTGCATTGCTAGCTCTTGCTATAGACATAAGTCAGTATTCAGCATTTTGCTGTGATGTACATAAAAAATAAGGAAATACAAAAAGAAAAGCAATAAAAGAATGGCAGATGGAGGCAATCTTTTCATTGTAATTGCCAGGTAATTGTGGAATTTATGTCTGTATTATTTTAAGGGGGAGTTTGGTTTCTTGAGAGGACGTATAAGTATGCAATGGCCAAGCCAAAAATTCTGCTTCTTCCTAATCAGTAGTTTTTATATATATCCTGAATTGGACCAAATGGATTAAACACTTACATTTAAACACTTACCTTATCGGGCTTTCTCAAATGATTAAATTAAATAAATTAAGTAATTATATATAATTTTAAAACACCAAGCACCTAGCCCAGGGTTTAGTAGGTGCTCAATTGTGCTTTTTTAAAATTTAATTGTTAACATTTATTATCAGTTTTTATATATGTGAAAGAGAAATAAACTTTAGCACTGATATTATAAGACTCTCTAGACAAATTTTCTGACAGTGGAAGTTGTTTAAATACTTCTAGTTCAAAGTGATAGAGTAAAATTAGCATTGTCCCAGATTTTCTTCTCAGATACCATACAAAATCAGCAAGAAAAATAAAAACTGGAAACATAAACATGCTCTCTAATAAAACTGTGAGTGGTCTTATAATGCACAAAACATGTGGAAGCATTGCCACAAGCAATGAATATCAACAAAGATGAAGGAAGATTAAAAAGAGAATGTCAATCCAACAATCCCACTCCTAGTCTAAAAGACTTGAAATCAGAGACTTAGATACTTGTACACCAATATTCATAGAAGCATTATTCATAATTGCCCAAAGGTGGAAACAATCCAAGTGTCTATCAATACTTGAATGAATAAAGACAAAGTGTTTTATACATACAATGAAATATTCAACCATAAGAAGGAATGAAATTCTGATAGATGCTATGACATGGATGAACCTTGCGAACATTATGCCAAGTGAAATAAGCCAGGCACAAAAATAAAAATATTGTATTATTCCACTTATATTAGATATCTAAAATAGGCAAATTTATAGACAAAGAAAGAGAATAGATGTTACCAGTGGCTGGGAGGAGGAGATATTATGGAATTATTATTATACGAGTACAGAATGTCTATTTGGGATAGTGAAAAAGTTCAAAAAATGGATAGTGGTGATGGTTTCACAACATCATGAATTTACTTACTGTCATTGATTGTACACTTAAAAATGGTTAAAATGGTAAATTTCATGTTATGCATAGTTTACCACAATGATAGAGAAAAAGAGAGAAAATACAGTGGCTACAGATCTCAGAAAAACTTCACAGTAAACCCGCCATGGAGAAGGAGACACTCCTAAGTATAAAACCAAAGTTTCATATTCACAACGAAGGGAATAGGATGCCTAGGCTTAACAATGGAATCTCTATCTGGTTTGGTTCTAAGTACCAGAGTCGGAAGAAAAGTCTGCATTATAAGCAAGCTTACACCTACCTAAATCCACCAGCATGAAGAAGTTAAAGCTAAAATAATTCACTAAAGCTCAAGAAAAATTCCTGCTAATACAAAATATATTCATGGCATCTTGCCAACATGAATTTTTTGCAAAGAATTAGTTGAGGGGGGAAAAACCCAACATCTTTTTATTCAGATATAAAGAATCCAAAAGGAATGGGCACACTATTGTTATAAGAAAAAGTGAAGGAAGGAACAGGAGAAACTAATTACAGATAAATATCACCTACCTTAAAGATGTTAATATAGAGCAGATCAAAATTGTGCTCAATATGGCTATATATTTTTTTAATTAGTGATACAATAATTTTTATGAAAAAAGAATACAAGGCAAAGATAAAATAGTTCGCAGAAGAGAAAGTGAGGGCAGGAGAAATGAGCTGAAAATACAATAAAGAACATAGAAGACAGGAATGATAAAACTAAAAAAAATAAAATGAGTATAATAAATATTTGACCAAGATTATGGACAAAATGATAGATTTAAGAAATATACATTATAGGAGTCCATGAAAAAGAAAAGCAAAATAATGGAACAGAGGAAATATTCAAGAAATAAAGAAAACTTGAAAGGACCTACCTAGCAATATTGGGTACTGAACTGTGAATTCTATTAATACTGTTAAATATCAAATCTAAAGAAATAAGCCTCTTAAAACATGTGCAAGATGCGAAAAAAGAGGAAGACAACATGGAGATCTTAGTCTTCTTCACAAGGGAATTGAATGCTTAAATATAGGTGTTGTGGCCATGAAGGAAGGAGGTATGGGGCGGGGGGTCTATAGTTTTCAAGGAATGAAAGTGCGACCTAAGAATTTTCTACTCAACCATAATCATTCAATATTTGTGAAGGCACAGATATTTTCAACCTGTAAGAAGAAGTCAGAGATATTGCTCTCATAACTCTTTCTTTTAAAAAAAGAGACTCTTAATCTTAGGAAACAAACTGAGGGTTGCTGGAGGGGAGGGGATGAGGGAATGGGGTAACTGGGTGATGGACGTTGGGGTGGGTATGCGTATGAGCACTGGGTATTATATAAGATTGATGAATCACAGACCTGTAACCCCTAAAACAAATAATACATTATATGTTCATTTAGGGGGGAAAAAGAGCAGTATAGAATACATTTTTATAACCAAGGGTGGGTGGAGCATTATAGCAGATGAACTGGTAATGAGTGCTGTATATAATTGGCATTGGGTCTAATATTAAGTAAATGAATGTATATGCTTATAAGGTGGAATATAAATTGAGACAATACAGAAATTAGATCATTTTAAAGAGGAAACTGAGAGTGGAAGGAAGAGAGATGATGGAAGGAAATATAAACCTGTTGACTTCCTCATGTTTACTAAAAAAAGGTCAAGAGATACTATGTGAAGTTGATAAATCAAAAAATAGAGGTAAAAATGATTTATCAGTCAGGGTCCCAGTAGGACGTAGATGATATACTTGAATGGGATAATTGAGAAGAGTTAATAAACTGAAGACACTGCTCTCAGATTACATTCTGGCAGCAGGAAACAAATATAATAAATCAGTAAATTATGTAGTATATTGGAAGGTGATTATTTTATGGAAGAAAAAGAGCAGAATAATCTCTATGAGGCACGCTTGTGTTAGCAGTAAGCACTTTCAGATGAGCTTCATGGAGAAGATGCCATTTGAACAAAATTTTCAGATGTCAAGGAAGTTAGCCATAAAAATATCTTAAGGATATTGTAAAAATATTATAAGGAAGAGCTAGTATCTGAAGACAAGAACATGCTTAGAATATTTGAAAAATATAAGGAGATCCGTTGAATCAGAGGAAATAGGTGAGAAGGAGAGTAGCTAGTCATGAAGTTTAAGAAGGAATGGGGGCCAGGTCATGTATAAAATTATAGGTCTGAGTAAAATGAGCATTGAACGGTTTATGCAGAATAGTGACATGATCTGACTCACTCTGTAACAAGATCACTCTGTTACGTTGAGATTAGACTATAGGAGAGCAGAAATGGAAGGAGTTTGAGTCAGGAAGGCTTTCCTATTTTCCAAGTAAGAAATATCAGTGGCTCTGTTCAGAGTGGTAGTAGCAGAGGTGATAAGAAGTGGTTTTATTATTTCAATGTGTTGAAGGTAGAGCAACAGATTTAAGAAAAATAATATAAATAAGTGTTAATACATTAGAAACCCATTCCATTCATATTAAGGGAAATTCAAATTAAAACGTTGCTAAGATGCATCCACCAGAATAGCAAAAGTGGAAGAAATAATCTGAAGTGTTAGTGAGGATATGGAGCTACTCAAATTCAGGTATGCTGGTGGTAGGAGTATAAATTGGTAAGACCACTTTGGAAAACTGCAGCAGAAATTACAAAAGCTGCATGTATATACAGTTTATGACCCAGATGTTTTACTCCTAAATCTGTAACAGAGATTCAGCTATAGGCACACTAAAAATATGTATGTAGATGTTCATAGAATCACTATTTGTAAAAGCCCCAAACTGGAAACTTCCCAGATTATACCTGAACTAGAATATAAACTGTGGAATAATCATAAAATGGAATACAATATAGCAATGAAAGTGAGAAAGCTACATCAACATGCTAAAGTATGAATGAATTCCACATACACACAGAATGTTGATGAAAAGAATCTGGTATAAAACTTACTGATTACATTAAGGTCAAAAACAAGTAAAGCTAATCTGTAGTTTTAGAAGTCAGATGGAGGGTACACTTGGGTGGGGATGGTGATTGCTCCCAGGGACTCAAGGGGGGATTCTGGGATTCTGGTAATGCTCTGTTTTTCTTGATCTAGGTGCAGGTTACATGGAATTGCTCAGCTTGTGAAACACAATTCCTTGATCCATTTGTGATTTTGTATGTTTTTCTGTATATATGCCATGTTTCACTTTAAAGAGTGAAGACAACGCTTTTCACCTACGAGAAAGGCAGAAATATTAAAAAGTATTTTGGCTGGGGAATAAAAAGAAAAAAGTTCTCTTGCAGTGATGGTATGAATGTAAATAAGTGCAACATCTATGGAAGGCAATTTTTATCATATCAAATATCAAAACTAAAAATGCACATATTCTTTATCCCAGCAAATCTACTCCAAAGAATATATTCTTCAGTTGCTCTAACACATGAACAAAATGATGTACATTCAAAGTTATTCATTTCACCATTGTTTGTATTTGTAAGAAACTTAAAAACCTCAAAGGCCATCAATAGACACCTCTTTAAATTAATTATGGCAACAGCGATTCAATAGAAAATTATGGAGTTATAAAAAAAAAAAACCACAAACCCACACACAAGGCTCTATGCACTGATATGGAGCAATTCCCAAGATATATATATTTTAAATTTCAAGAAAAGTAGGTATAGGAGGCCTGAATGGCCTGTTCCCATTTATTTTAAAAGAATAAGCACTTGTGTACACATAGGAAAGGATGAATAAGAAATTTATAGCGTTTAATGCCTCCAGGCAGGAGAATGAGTAATGAACAACTGGTAGTAGAAAGACTTTCTACAGTATACCTTGTGCTTTTTTGAATAGTAAGCATGTCACTTATTCAAAAAAATACAACATACGTGGAAATGAAAAATCAATTCTTTAGGGAGGAAAATATGCATATTCTACCATAGTATAATTATAAATACAGAGGGAAGTGAATTTTCTTACCTGGATTCTATACTAATGTGATATTCTAAAGTCACACCTTATATCATTAAGTGTGAGATTTAATAAATCATTGAAGACATTCAGAAAAAGTTCTGCCTAATAGGATATAGAATACTCCTGTGAGTTTACTTATTGGACTGTGTCATTGTCAATTTAAGATCATGCCTACTTCTTTATTCATTGGATTGAGAAGAAAATAGATTATCTATCATACAGTCAATTTACACTTGACTTTGTTTTCCAGTTTTTTCATAATTTTAAAGACATACTACAGAGACATGTTCTTCAAGAGTAGCTATGTTTATAAAGGATTTTATATCTGGATGAATAGTCAAAGATGCTTTAGTTCTAACTCTTTCTTTATATTCTTGGGGTTAACAGCCTTTTGTCATTTCAGCTAAATATAGATAGAGCTAGTATGTTTGTAACCTTAAAGATTTTCTGAGAATCAGTTGTTTTATTCCTAATTATAAAACATGCTTGGAGATGTTCAATGCGTATCTTCTGTTAATATGGAAATATGTTTAATAGAAAGGCTAGCAACTTCATTTCAATGATTTATTAATGTGATATATTTTTTTCTCTCGTAGTTTGGCAATGTGGTATGATTTATATCTAAATTCAAATGGTTAGGAAAATTTTATTTTGTCATAGTATACCAAAATTTAATATATTTCAATGTATTTTTTTCAAAATAGAGAGGTAAATATAGCTTTTGTTCAGTATTTTAAAACAGTGACGTATTTAGTCTTTACATAAATTTTTTAACTACATCAAGAAACTGAATGAAGAATTACGTGAGTTTGACAAAATCATTCTACTAAATGCAACCAATATGTGCTAGAAACCACAGGATATATAAAAGAACTATGGGGTCATAAAAATTCCTTGAGTGGTTTTTAAAGATACAGAACAATAAGATACAATCTCTACCCTAGAAGAAGCTTACTTTATTTTGGATATTTATTTGTAAATATATTGTAAAGATACATACAAAAATTAAATTATGTGAGTTGTGCAGGCAACAAATACTTCATGAGAATGCTTGAGACACAAGGGCCTATCAGGGAGGAATTTGGAAAGCTGACAAGATTACAGGGAATCCTCAAAGAATCTAGCTTATTAAGTAAACTTTTTCTGAATTCCACTCTATTGTGAGGCCAGTATGTCTTCTATTACAGAGAATTCACATAGTTGCAAATAATAAATATTTGTTGAATAAATAACTGAATGAATTTTTCTGCTTGTAAGGAACTCATAAATCACCATGGACACATTTTCATAATTATAAAATACAGTAAAGAATGCTATAATACATTAATACATAGACAGTAAACAACTTGTTTGGTACTTAGCAAATAATGAGGAATGCATTTCATTTTATTTTATTCCATTTATTCTATGTTTTATTTTTTGTTTGTTATTGAAGTATAAATATTTGTTAGTGAGGTATAAGTACCTACAGATAATGGTATCTTGGAGCCAGCTCCATAACTCTGCATTAAGTCATATAGTCTTATAATACATCATAGAAATCAACAAAGGCCACAAATCAGAACTTAGCCCCTACCTCCAGAACCAGTTGTTAAACTTAACATAGCACAGTAAACAGTTTAATACAGCATCCCATGGTGTAGGGGCTAGGTGAAAATCCATTTCCTTGTACAAAATTTGTAGTTTAGTTGACATTCACTGAACATAACTCTGCCATCCTAAAACTGGCTATACTCCCAGCCATTTTGCCTGGCTCTATGTCACTGAATCGGTGGTATATAAAGAAAATTGCATTATCTAATTTGTACTAATAAGGTTCTTCATAATTTCTTTATGGAATCCACATGTGTCAGAACATAATATGTTGTTCCATAGGGGCAGTATCCAAATGATTAGAAAAGAATGGGTGGGCAAGAGATAGAAAGGGGAAGGGGTTGGAATTGGAGAAATAATACTAAAAAAAATACCATTCAATAACTCATTCATTTCAAATATAAGTATTGAATACAAAACTGGTTACTAGCTACTGTTCTACTTTTTGTCAATGCAATGGTGAACTAAGATAAACATATTTGGTTTTCATGGAGCTAATGGCTTTTCCAAAGTGGAAAGGGGGCTGTAAAATGTTAATGGTTTATGAATACCTTGTTCTCTTATCAAAGGGATAGATTATAACAGAGTGATATGTTAGTTTCCAATATTATTTTAAGCAGAGAGAGTGGCTTTCTTTTATGAAATAAGGTATCTTTTTACCATCAATTGGTTGCTGAAATCAGTCATTATTATTTCATATAATGCTTCTTTTCTTCTTCTTCTTTGTCTTCTTCTTTGTCATCGTTTTCTTCTTTCTTCTTCCTCTTCTTTTTCTTCCTCTTCTTCTTTTCTTATTCTTTATGAGCATTTAAGTTAAAAGTAGTGAGAAGATTCTCTGGGGACTACTGTATAGATGAACTGACATTTATTGGCTATAACACTACCATCCTAAAATATCCAATTTTAGGATGGCAGAATGTATCCAAAGTTGAATATTCTCTAACTAGGAGTCTTCCCTTCTTTTTTTAAAAGATTGATTTATTTCAAGAGATGTTTACACCTTGAATTGCAACGTGCATTCATTCAACCAGTTTGTACTAAATTCAATCCTAGCTCTAAACATTATTGTTGCCAGAAGACACTTACCAGTTGTTAGGAACATGTACCTCACTTGACTATTCCTTTCTGCTTTATTTAGTGGTATGACTGCATTTTCTTCATCTTGCTTAAATTAAACATTATTTTTAAACTGATTCTGCATCAACATGAACCCCAACTCCACTATCCAAGGCAGAGGCATTTTGGACTCATAACAGGTCCTGGAACCATTTGAGGAAAAATGTTTTTGCCAAGATTAGTATAATGACATTTTTATTCACCCCTCATGTCAAACTTTTCCTTCTGGGAAGATTGATAGTATGATAGTCTCCTATATTGTTTCTGGTCAAATGTCCCACTGAACGACCTAGAGGTGCCTCAAACACCAGTGACATGAGCAATAAATTAAACCAGAAAATTTCTTTGCTCTGGGCGGTAAAAGCAGATACTATATTGGCTTGTAATTTCTCTGACACAAACATTCTAGAGTACATAATGGGATGGGTGAGGGGGGTCTACTAGAATGTTGTTCTATTGGCACTATCAGTGAAATAGGAATGCTTTCAATTTTTAAAGTAGCTTTTCTTTGGAAAGAAGGTTTTCTTGTATTGCCCTCAAAAACTAAAATAAATACTTATCAAATTTGCAATTAGCAGTAATTAAATAGGAAAACTAGAGAACAAAAATTAAATATCATTTAGGAAAATTAATATATTCATGGTACATTTAATATAACTATATAATTAATTTTATACTGTAGCCATCAAAAATCAATCCAGTTTCCTTTATATATCCTTTTATAATCAGGAGCTTCTTACAATGCAATTGGCAGGTTGTCCATTTTTAAATGTCAGGCATGGGTGAGGGGGGTCTACTAGAATGTTGTTCTATTGGCACTATCAGTGAAATAGGAATGCTTTCAATTTTTAAAGTAGCTTTTCTTTGGAAAGAAGGTTTTCTTGTATTGCCCTCAAAAACTAAAATAAATACTTATCAAATTTGCAATTAGCAGTAATTAAATAGGAAAACTAGAGAACAAAAATTAAATATCATTTAGGAAAATTAATATATTCATGGTACATTTAATATAACTATATAATTAATTTTATACTGTAGCCATCAAAAATCAATCCAGTTTCCTTTATATATCCTTTTATAATCAGGAGCTTCTTACAATGAAATTGGCAGGTTGTCCATTTTTAAATGTCAGGCATTATTTGCTTAAGCAATTTAATGCCTATGTGTGAAATTTTCTTTCCAAATAAAGTATAAGGGTATGAATGTATAACATAACATGATTTTAAATAATGCTGTACTCAAAATCTTTCTTATATATGTTTTAATTCCAAAATTTTATTTTGAATGGTCATTATCTCTATAGCACAGCTTCTTTAATGTCAGCATAAATGTATTGATTGATTGGTGAAATCATTCATTAAAAGATATTTTGGGGGGCGCCTGGGTGGCTCAGTCGTTAAGTGTCTGCCTTCAGCTCAGGTAGTGATCCTAGCATTCTGGGATTNGCATTATTTGCTTAAGCAATTTAATGCCTATGTGTGAAATTTTCTTTCCAAATAAAGTATAAGGGTATGAATGTATAACATAACATGATTTTAAATAATGCTGTACTCAAAATCTTTCTTATATATGTTTTAATTCCAAAATTTTATTTTGAATGGTCATTATCTCTATAGCACAGCTTCTTTAATGTCAGCATAAATGTATTGATTGATTGGTGAAATCATTCATTAAAAGATATTTTGGGGGGCGCCTGGGTGGCTCAGTCGTTAAGTGTCTGCCTTCAGCTCAGGTAGTGATCCTAGCATTCTGGGATTGAGCCCCACATCAGGCTTCTCTGTTAGGAGCCTGCTTCTTCCTCTCCCACTCCCCCTGCTTGTGTTCCCTCTCTCGCTGGCTGTCTCTCTCTCTCTCAAATAAATAAATAAAATCTTTAAAAAAAAAAGTATTTTGGGGGCAACTGTATNGCTTGTGTTCCCTCTCTCGCTGGCTGTCTCTCTCTCTCTCAAATAAATAAATAAAATCTTAAAAAAAAAAAGTATTTTGGGGGCAACTGTATGGCAGGCATTGTGATAAGGCTACAGATGTCTGAAGGCTGCCACCCTCACAGATTTTCTAGTTCAATGGGGGAAAAAAAAAAACAGCTATATAATCTAATTATAAGCAGTGTAAAGGTATTCAGGGAAAAAAAGGGTGGGGGCTACGGGAGCCGTGGAGAGAGCATTAATTTCAGTTTTTGGCATGGAGAAAGCCTTCATAATGTAAGTGATATTTATATTCAGCCTTGAAAATCAAAAAAAGAATCCCACACTGGGAGAAAAGTGTATTCCGCAGAAGGGGTGGGGAGGCGGAAGATTCTGCACAGAAGGAAATACATGTCTGCAGTTAGGCTCCGGTGGAAGAGTGTGGTATGTTTCAGAAGTTTCAAGTCCTGTATTCAGTGTGGCTGGGGTACAGAATGCATGTGAGCAGCCAGGAGAGCTGGGCAAGAGGGTCTTAAATGCAGTTCTAAAGAGCTTTAGCTCACATCTATAGTATGGGATGGGAAGACACCGAAAAGTGTATAATCTATGAATGAAGCTACATTTTCTAGTTTGGTAGCAAAGAGAAGGACAGACTGAAAACTTTAGTGAGATGCAATGTAAGGAGGCCAGGTCTGCTGCTGTTATAAGAATGTTGGTGTAAAGCCCTAGGGACCTAAAGCAGTTGTGGTGAATAGAGGAATAGAACTGTAGGAATGAGGTTTGAGAAGTATTTAAGAGGTAAATTTAAGATGAGTTCTAATTAGAGACAGATAAAATAGATGCTCACATATTCATGCTCATGTGCCTTCATTCAGTCCCTTCACAAATGTCTATTGATCACTCTTTATTAAAAAATACAGTGATGAATCAGTCACAGCTCCTCCTCTTAGCCAAACCACAACCTAGAAATGGAGGAATGGCATATTTAAATACCTGAAAGGAAAAGTAAATGATGGCTAATGTCTCACCAATGAGAAACTTGATAAATGATGTGCAAAAGACAAAACTTGGATGTGCACTATTGTATGTATTACTGGCTCATTATTATGTGAAATGGGACATTGAAGTAAGATGTCAAATATTAGGGTGTGACCCACAGGCTAATTCATTCTAGGAAGACTAGTTACTCACTAAATTCAGGTATAGTCTAGAAGGTAAGTGAATATGTTCTACCTTTTAGGAGATGGCGTTATTAAACTTAAAAAATATTTATTAAAATTTCCCTACCTTGAAAGTTTGGTGTGACATACAGGAAATGGAAGGTATTCTAGATTGTGGAAGCAATTTGAGCAAATGAAAAGGTGAAAATGAGATGGTCTGCATGACCAGAATTAAAAGTGAATTTTAGGGAGGAATGTTCTCAGGAAACATGGATCTTATTGCTCTGTTAGGCAGCTTATTATAAAACATAAGCTCTTAACAAGGACAAAAGAAGAGGTAAGGATAAAGCAAATATTTATCAGTATTTAGAAACTAGTTATTAAGGGAAATGAAATGTGCTTTATTTTAAAAGCACTGGGTTATACTACTTACTAGACATTTGACCTTGGGTGAGGTGCTTAAGCTTTCTGTGTTTAAATTTTATCTGTAAAGTAGAAATCATAATAATACCTACCATTTAGAGTTGTTAATAAATTGATATATTTAAAGTACTCAGAATGGAAATCTAGAAGTATTGGCTGTATTGTATACAGTATGATAGGCAGTTTTGTATCATTGAAAGCCCATAACCCATGGCATGTGGTAAGTTCTCAAGAAATATTTAAAGGAACAAAATGAAGGAATGCTGAAAAAAGAAAAATGTGAACTTGAATTCCTCTTCCATTATATTTACTGTTTGTGTGACCCTAGACAAATGAGTTAGCTATTAATGTATTAGATAAACACTTGTTGAATATCTTATTCTGTGCCAGAGGCAATAGCAAATGAGATAGACTCATTCTTTGTTTTTGCAGAATTTCCCTTTAGCGGGAGAGACAAATAAAAGCATGTAAACATATACATAAAAATAATAATTTAAATTGTGATAAGCACAATTCCCTTATCTGCAAATGGAATATAACAATACTTACTTTTTAAAGGCACTGCAGTTGTTACAAACATTATGCATAAAAGCACTTGCATAGTGCCTGGCGGAGACTAGAGAGGTACTGAATGACTTCTCAGTAGCAGTTTTCCCGGTGTTCAAATACCAATAGCATGGTTTCAGCATTTCAGAAACTGATAGTCTAATGCAGTGGTCAGCAAACTATAGTTTGGACTGGCCAACTGTTTCTTTTTTGTTGTTTGTTTGTTTGTTTTGGTTTGTAAATAATACATTATTGGAAAATGTCATGCCTATTTGTTTACATATTTTCTATAGCTGCTTTCTCACTAAGAAAGCAGAGTTGAGTAGCTGTGGGAAAGGTTATATGGTCCCTAAACCATATTTACTTAAATGTTTGCTACCTAGCCTTTCAGGAAGTTTTCTGACCCTGGTATAGTATGCTAGCTAGGTCATGTTTACCAAAAATTGGATATGCATATGATGAACCTGATGATGGATGTAAATCTTTAGTGTTGTGAAAAGGGGGAGATTGCTCCTAATTGGGGTTATCAGAGAAATCTTCCTAGGGAAGAAAGCATTTTAACTAGACCTTGAAGGATAAATAAGAATTTAAGAGGTAGAATTTGCTAGGGAGTGGACATTCTAGGCAACTTTCTCTATGAAAAAAGGCCTCAAAAAAAGCATAATATTTGATGAGCACCACATTTCAGAAAATAATTGGATAAAAGGATGAGAAGCATTGTAGGCGACAAATTGAGAAATGTTTTGAAAACCAGACCAATGTATTTGAACTTAAAGCAATTCAAAGTCACTGAAACTTTCTGAGCATGAGAATGACATAATCAGTATTTTAAAGATATTCATTTGTCAGTTGGTATGCAAAATTAATTGAAGCAGAGATAATGAAAAAAAGTCCACGTCAGTAAGTAAATAAAAAAATTACACAGGCATAAGATAATGAGGGTTGGCACCAGGATGATAGATGGAAAAGGAAAAGATAACTACATATATTGCTGTAGTTACTCTGACAGATTGAGCATGCAGGGTGGAATCAGGGGGAAGAGTGAAAGTTGGTATATGCCATCACTGTCAATGGTGGTGAGAATTGATGAGAATGATGAACAATATCAAAGTCAGGAGAGAAATCAAGATCACATGGACGGAGAAAAGATCAATAGATTTTGGTATTTAGGAAGTCAACTGCCTCTAGAATGATTGTGGCAGATATGAGATGATGTACTTGAAAAAAGAGGGAACAGCAAGTAATAAGGTGGTGATAAGAAAACCTGTCTCACCATCATTGAGGGCTCACTATGTGCCAGGTAATGTTTTAAGCACTTCAGGACACCATTTTATTTAATTTATAGAATGACTCCAGGAGGTGTCACTGTTATTATCATGCCTATTTTACAGATAAGGAAATTAAAGCTTAGCATGATTAAATTGCCCCAGGCTTTCACAGTCAATAGTAGAGTTTGAATTCAAGTTGTGTGACATCAAAGCCTTTTGCTTAACCACACAAGGACAATGCATCACACACACACACACACACACACACACACACACACAAATAGATAAATAAATAAATAAATAAATAAATAAATAAATAAAAAGTGTGATGAATCAATGCAATGGTGCTTTTTAATTTTCTCATTGGTTATGAAATATTTTGTTCCCTTTTTGTAGGGGTTACATGACTACTATTTAGAATGAAATCACGGTTGCAGGAGAGGGGATATTTAATTTAGAATGCAACAACTACTTATCAAAAACACAGTGTAATGTTACTTTAATTAGTTAGGGATGTTTTTATAAGTGTTAAGAGACAAGTAAGTACCTGGGCCTGGCCAGTTTGTGGCAGGACAGCAAGATCCTGCTGCTTACGACTGTAACGATGGCTTCCAATCTCTCAGCTTCCTGACTGCAGCGAAGGTAACAGCTGTTTGTGGGCCAGTTCTGCAGTGCTGTTCTGTGAGTCATTCCTAGAAATTCAGCCTAAAGCCTCCCAGACTCAACTTTAGCTCTCCCAATGATTGTGTAAGCACCAAATTCCCTCTGTTAAATCCCTTTCTATTTAATTTAACTGGAGTTGATTTCTGTTATATGAACCTTATCTATTCTGTGCATTATTGAAGCGGTAAAATTCGCAAACATGCAATTGAGAACACAGATGTTCCAGAAATTTCTCCAAAAGATACATCTTTTTCAAGCTTTCCCTGCCGAACAAAAGGAGTGCAACATCAGTCAAGGGCTAGATTAAAAGTAGTGTGACCTTAATTGTGGCCATTTTCCAAACTGACAAATGGGTTGTGAAAACGACCAGTAGCCTAAAGATAAAATTTCTCAGGCTAGGAGCTTCCTTTGTCTTTATATGTAGTCTACTCATTCTTATGGAATTGACCAGAGTCAAATAATCTTTATGCCTTCTAGGATTTTAAGGAAACTGTGTTGCCAAAAACTTGCTTCGTAACAGCCTGTGACTTTTCCACCTAAAGAAACCCGGGACTCCTGAATCCTACCAACAGGAGCAAGGTGCGGTTGTGGATGCTGTGCATGCCCCAGAACGGCAGCCTCAGTTGAATTATATTATCATCTGATTTTGCAATCTGTCTTATTTCAAATTTGAAATCAAATGATTTTTTTTTAGTTCAGTATGTTGTCCATCTTTATAACTGTTCCATGGATGAGTTCCTTTTTTTACTACATGTTTATAGATCTAAACTTATTCAACTTTATCGATACCTTTGTTAAAATCCCTTCTATTCTTATTTATATTTTTGGTTATGCAATCTAACATGAGGTACAAGAGATACATGTTGGGGTTAATGTAGAGCATGAAATCAGCCACAATACCTTGCTTGCTAAAATGTAACACAGAGGCCCCTGAGGGCGGGGAAGGTTTCTGAGAAGGGAGGAGGCCTTTGGAATGCCAGGTCTGGAGGACCACTGACCACTCTGCCATTGGAATGCTGCAGGGAGTTGCCTTTCCCAAGAAGCTTTCTTATCCCAAACATCGGTCCTGTGATCTAAGAGAGATAGGCATTGTCCCTTGGGCTAAGTTTAGCAGAACTCATAGACCATGAAGATTAGCATACCGTATCTTTCCTGTAAACAGATCCCTCCCAGTTTCAAATAAGACTCTTTGTCATGCTTAAGAAACAGTGATGAGGATTTGTGATTATTCTGAAGGACCAATAAAAGTGGGAGCAAAGAAGAGCAACGCATTTTCATCTCTGAGCGATGACGGCCCCTTTTCCTTCTCCTTACTTTGACAGCAAAGTTTGGAGTACTCTTTCATCTGTCCTACAGGGATTGCTGGCCATACCTGGCTTATTATCTGTCTATTCATGTACTTGAAGATTTGACTTTCACTTATTTTGATGCTATGATATTTAAATATTTATGACATGATATTTAAATATTTATGACAATATTTAGGACATTTATGTCCTCATTGTGGACTTGAGAATTATAAAATGGTACTTTCCAGATCAGTTTGCCTTGAATTCAATTTTGTCTCATACAAATTTTTTAAAGCTTTAAATGGATACTTAGTTTGTCTGATTGAAGAGTCATCGAATTTAACAGATAGTTGATGGATAAAAGAAACTCCCTACCCCTACATCTGAAGTGAGGGTTCAGGGAGGGGGAGAATTGATATCAACCAATGGAAAAGAACGAATCTAATGAGAAACTTTACTTTTCATTCTTCATAAAACACACTAACAACAAGGGCTAGGAGAAGAACTAAAATTCATTTAAAAAAAAAGAATGCCTCGGGGCGCCTGGGTGGCCACAGCAGTTAAGCGTCTGCCTTCAGCTCAGGGCATGATCCCAGCGTTGTGGGATCGAGCCCCACATCAGGCTCCTCCGCTGTGAGCCTGCTTCTTCCTCTCCCACTTCCCCTGCTTGTGTTGCCTCTCTTGCTGGCTGTCTCTATCTCTGTCAAATAAATAAATAAAATCTTAAAAAAAAAAAAAATGAATGCCTCACTCCCAAAATAGTGTCATTCTTATTTAATTTTTCCTGGTAATTCTGTTTAATCTGAAGTTTCTAGGTAGGAATATGGTAATATCATGCAGGGGTCAAAAATTATTTGTATTAGATTACATATTTTTGTTTTTTATATGGGTATAATTTGGGGAATTAAAATTTACTAAGTGTATTTTAATTCTCAATATTTAATTTCTTTAAATCCCTAGCTAAAATTTCATTAAGTCATTATCCTTCCATTTAGTTAACATAATAGATTCAAGCACTTTATTAGGGCTTTTATGCAGTAAAAGTGTTATTTTCTAACACTTAAGATCCAAATAACAGACTTGTCATAGCTTTACTGAATGTTTTCGTCAATCTCAATGGAGATTAAAAAAAATGTAATACCATTCACCATCAACGTTGACTTAACAGTTCTTAAAGGTCTTAAGTAACCACTGTGAGATGAAAATACCTTGAAGGGCATGTATTCCACAATCTCAAATGATAGCTGTAATTGGGCTTTTTTGCTGATCAATGCGTGTAGCTATCATTTAGATCAAATCTCAGAATCTACTTTTTAAAAATGTTTTATTGGACTTGACCTTCCTTTACATTAATTATGACATACTTAGCAATCAGATTAGAGGATTTTTTTTTTTGGCATTTGAAAAAATTCTAAACTCTGAGGGGCATCCCACTGCACATATAATAGATAAACTTAATAGAAGCAAAGAGATGTACAAAACTAAAAAAAAATCCTATTTTACACTTTTCTACTTTTCTATGTCTCTTACATATTTTATTTTTAATTTGGCAAGTTTATTGCCTTTTATAGTTGCTACTTGTTTTTACTGAGGCTTCAATGTTAGTTGCTTTGTAGCAGCTTTCCCTATTCAGCCTAATAAAGTCCTAACAATTTTCAAAACCTGAAGATGCATCCACTGTGATGAGCTCATTCTCAAATATTTTAGCCCAATTGGTCTGTCTTCCCCTAGAACTCCTGTAGTATCTGTTTCTATGGCCATCCCCATCTTGGTGACATCATCATTTGTCTTGTCTTTCTCATGGCTCATTTGTAAGTCTATTCAGATCCTATCAATTGGTTTCATCCCATTTGTATTTCTTCTCCCACTCTTTCAACACTATGTCACCCCAGCTATCTCTATTACTGATCCATTCCTGTCATCTACTTGGCCTCTTCTCCTTCTAGGTCCATTCTAGCCTTGATGAACAGATATTTGGAATTTTTTTTTTTTCCTTCTTGAATTCTGATTGTCATCATGGGGTTGGCTGGGAAGAATCTAGAGTGATTCTGGCTATAGTAGTTAATCAGGCTCCCTCAGGATTTTTAAAAGTCTGCTGTTTAATATGCAAAAATCCTGGTTTCACCCACACTGTTCTATGTTACTTTTTGAAGTTTTTCTTCCATTTTCTGAGCATTTACACTTGGTACTCTGAATACCTTGCTAAACTCAGTTTCCCTGCATACTCGCGATCCACCTGCAATAAACATTGCTTTTTTCTTTATGTTCGTCACATCTGCTTCTCACGGCTTTATGTTCCCACTGGAGAATTATTAGGCCATACAGTCCTTTGAGGGGCTCTCCTCTAGATCATAGGTCACAGGTCAGGGACCTCTGGTCTCAGATATTCTTTCAAGTTGAATTGGCTCTCCTAGTTCTGACCTTACCCAGACTGACTTTTACCTTCCAAATGAAAAACAGAAAGTTTTTTTCTTCCTCACACATACACTTAAAATACACAATCGCACACAGAAACTTTCTTGGAAAACACTAAGGATTAATAAACTACTTCTAAGACAGTAAATATTGCTTCATGTAAGTGAATGATTAATGTATTTTTGTTTGTTTGTTTTTAATGTTCTAATAACAAAAGGTTTTTTTTTTAATTCCAGTATAGTTAACATACAGTATTATATTGGTTTCAAATATACAATATAGTGGTTAAAAACAATTCCAT